>NW_024609835.1:109423152-109703393 GCF_016920785.2 Ixodes scapularis | reverse complement strand
GTCGGCGTGCCTCAGCTTCGTCGTCTTTGCTAGCGGCGCACCGGTGAAGGCGGCCTTTGATCCGAATAAATGCCGCCGCTGCAGTCGTCCCGCGGTGTTGTTGCTTGCTCGATCGCCGTCGGCGTGTTTTAGCTTCGTCGTCTTTGCTAGCGGCGCACCGGCGGTGGCGGTTGATCTGCCAAACCGCGTTCGGCTTTGGCTAGCAGACGGCGTTCGTAAAATGGCGTCAGCTGTTGCTAGCTTCACGCGGCTGTACCGTGCGTGCTTCTATTCATTCGGCGTTCGTTGCCATGGTGACGGCGAGGAAAGCAGACGAACTTTTTGATGCGGAAGAACGCTGCGGCGCAGCGATACCAGGTGCGTTCTAAGGCCCTTCCCCGCATGCTTTTCAATGGGCGGAAGGCGAAACAAAAAGAGTTCGAAATAAGGACTTAACGCAGAAGGCTGCATTTCTCCAGCGCCTCATAATTTGACGAGGCCTTGCACGAAAAGCATGTTTTTTTTGGCCATCCCGCGTCCTGTTTTTTTTATCCGGAACATGGGTCTAAAGTATCAAACTGGTGGCGCTTCGATACAGGTGCCACCAAGCGGGAAAACCGGGAACCAGCCGGTCCAGGGTCGCTCCGCGCGCCCCTCCGCGTCTCTGGTGGCTTTCGCGGACACGTGTTGTCGGCGCGATGGCGAACAGTGTAATTTCACGAAGGTCCGAAAATTTCTTAAGTTTGCCTGAGTGTGCATTAGTGTGGTGAAGCCTCAGTAGATTGTTTCCTTCCATCACGTGTTTTAAAGCCCGTTTACTCTGCAACACACGGTCGCGTGCTTTCGATTTCTTGGAAGGGGAGGAATCGCGGAAAAACGTTTTGATTCTTGTCTCTCTCGAATCACATTCAAAGTGACGACTACTTGGTAACTGATAAGGTGTTTCTTTATAAGAATGTAGAGTAGTGGACTGAGGACGACAGACGGGGCATTTCACTGGAGGGAGCATCAATGCTGCAGTCAAGTGAATGGGAAGGTTCGATAGCTGCTTTTCTTGAGTTTGGTTGTGTTCGGCTAGCTTCAAGTTTGAGCCACCCACGCCGGTCGGTGCGTTGGCTAGTCATCTTGGCTGCTTTTCGCCGAAAAAGCCTCTGGACCACTCTGGAGGAGTTGGGCTGATTTCGCAATAACTTGATTCAGGAAAACCTGCTCGCTGCAAATGATAAATGAGGGGAAATCATCTGTTTTCAAAAGGTGGGGGACGCGTCTGGCAACGTTAGAAGCTGTCACGGCATTATGATCTATCGCGCCTCCAATATTTATATTATACCCCCGTCGAATTAAGCCAGCAGCAATATACGTCTAAATTGCTCATGTTGACCGGCCACAAAAAATACTCATTTTATCCGTTCAGGATTCGAAGTCAATTTCAATGCAGAGAGGTTCTGCGTGAATCTCCACTGAAGACTCTTCAGTTTGCCCGCATTCGTCTCCGTGCTACCGGCTAGAACCATTTGGCGAAGTTTAACTTAGTATCTCTCTGTCTGTCAAATATGCTTTTATTCAGCAGTTCACCTCATAGCTAGTCAACTAAGCTCATATTTCAAACCGAAGAATATGCTAATATCGCTTTAGTGGGACACCCCCCCCCCCCCCCCCCCCCATAGTACGTAATATAATACATAACCCGCTCGTCAAAATGACTTCTCGATTGCTACTAAAGCCTGAATTGAAATACGAGTATCAGCTGCTTAGTGGGGTGCCGGCAGGTTAACATGCTCCTTGGCTCAAAAAGCGCTTGCTTAATTTCGCAATTTTTCTGCAGCCTGTGTTGTTGACCGAGCAGACGACTGAAGCTGTTTCTTAAACGCGGATACGCACAAAAGCTCGATTTCACGGACAGGTAAGTCGCATGGTCGAGGCATGCAAGTTGGCTGAAAATTACTGTCGGAGGAAGAATTTTGCAGTCATTGCCGCTTTCCTTAGATAATCACAACTGATTAGAGACTATTACCGTCTCTCCTCAACCCTTAGTTTCGGTTTGAACGAAATCTCCAAAACAAAAGTTTGACATGAAAAGAACAAAAAAAAAACACCAGGAAAACAAAACTATGCTCTGCAAGTTTATGTGCACCGGCCTACACTTAACCGTCTCAGTTCAAATACCTATAAAATTGGGCATTAAACAAAAGAAAATCTGTTAAATTGAACGCGCCACCTGTTCAGGCGGCCCGGCCAAGCCGACGCGACCTGGACTCAGCCGCCATGTTTGTTTGGTGGTGGCGCCCCCCTATAGGTCGCTGGAGTCGCGAATAGTTGTTTACACTGTACATATGTATCACAGAATCAAGGCCCCATACAAGTCAAGGGGAAGCTTAGTGGACTCCAGTGTTCGTAATAAAAAAGCGTAATAATTTTTACAGGAAACAAACAAATCAGACTCTCGCTTATGCAATGCACCTAATAAAAACATCCTGAGCAATTGTTTTTAATACCGAAATAATGCCATTGCGGCATCTGCAAACGTGTTAACATTTTTAACGACTGGTGTGAAAAAAAAAAAAGACATCCTAACATTGCCACGCGACTAAGGCGCCTGGAACGCATCTCCGACTGTTGTGTTTACAGCGTTCTAAAAAGTGTTCCCCCCGATTTCTGTTTGGTGGCAGTCTCAAGTAGCGGCCCGGCTTTTTAAATCAACTGCCAAATTCCGTTTCTTAGCCTATCGCGCTACGACTTTGTGCAGCGTTGCCCACAGGTGGCGCATATTTTGTATAAAATTTACAAAGAGCGAACTTAGCTGAGGAAAAAGTATAGAAACGCAGTGAAGTCATTGGTCTGCATACAATAGGGCGCCCTACTGATTGAAGACCGGTGGCATCGCTGAGTTTCCAAAGGAAATAAGCCTTTTCCTTGTTCTTTTTTACCTTTTCCTCATAAAAGTTTGCTTTTTGCAAATTTTATAGAAACATGCATCACCTGTGGACAACGCTGCACAGAATCGTAGCGCGATAGGTTAAGAAACCGAATTTCGTGGTCGATTAAAAGAGCTTGGCCGCTATTTGAGACACCCGGTAGAAGTGTCACGTCCCGACCGCGACCCTGGCGGTGTCACAGCAGAGGTGATGGATACGGCAGACGCCTGCTCTACGATAGGTCGTTCTCCAGTTTGGGAATCAACGGAAACTGGAAGCTTCGCCAGACAGGACATGGGACGCCACGAGGACAGCGACACTCGCGTTCTCTCGTGTTTTTTTTTCTCCCAAAGCTTCTACGCCCAACTGCCAGGATTGCGACATCCGACTGCGTGACACTCGGTCTTTTGTGACGTCCTTTGTTGCCTCTTCAGGACAACTCTCGACGCACCGGCGCAATAGGACGCTACGCACACCAGACGCGTTGCAGGCACCGTATACACACGGCACTGTTTACAATAGCGAGAAACTCGCGATCAAACAAATGCCGGACGAAAGGGGCTTGTTCGTTGCACTCGGGAATTGGGTAGCTTATAAGAATGGTCCACACATTCGCGTGTGAAAAGCTTATAGACACCTATAACAATGTCAGAATTATTTCAGGCTCACGGTGAGATAATATGTAACCAATTAGCGGCGAGATGTTTTGGTGGCGCCCTCCTATGGTTCCCCCTTGTGACGTCATTACCTTGCAAAAAACAAGTTCGATGGTGTTTGTAAATAGCATGGTGGAAGCTTGAAATCATTGCACTCTCAAAGCAACACTGCCAACACCGTCAAAATTAAAGTTCTTTCATTCCTTTTATTTCCGTCGATGATAAATCCTTTTCTGACGTCATAGTCAGCGTTCGGCCAATCGTGGAAGGCCGACCACAGCGACGCTTTCGGTCGCGCACGTCGCCAGTAGACCGATCTCGCTAAGCATGCGAAGCATGCGTGAAGCCGCCCTAACTTTATTTCACAGGAGGCAGACGGCAATGCACGAGAGGGCTCGTGACGCTTCGTGCTTTAGTCGCGCAAAGCCCCAGCGAGGTTGGTGCATGTGTAAAAAGGCTAAAGTTCCCTCCATGCATTGCGGCAGCGGTGGCGTAGTTAAGCTGGCTGGTGAGATTGGTCGATTAAAAAAAACCCACATAGGGAGTTCGAGAGTGTTCCAGAAGTTACCTGATATAACCTGTTCAACCTTATGCTGAGACTGCAGCCAAAGCTACAAGCGCGAGCTCACCCGCGCTCCTGGCTTTGAGACATGCATTTCTAGCACGAGTGCTCGTTCTACGGAAGACCGCTTCAAAGCAACGAACTCGAGCTCTCGTGCTCGTGGCATTGACTGCAGTAAGGGTGAACGGAGTATAGGTGGCGCTATTGTGCCAGTGCGTTCTTTCTTTGTAGGTGTTTGCAAGGGTGGTGCCTGGAACGCCTCTCCAACCGGCGTGTTCACCGCGTCCAAAAAAAGGTGGTCCCTCGGTTTCCATTTCATGACGTCATAGATATGTTATTCGCACTTATGCAATCTGTAAGGTGAAACACTGCGACAGCTGAAGCGTGACGTCGGAGCCGCTAAGGTGCCATTTCAGAGCAGATGGACCCAATGAACGGTAGAGCTGCGAGCGCGCACCATGGAGTCCGCGTAGGCGTTTCGTATCAAACCGAGTAACAGACCGGACAAAACTACCCCAGTGGTTTGGAACCAACGGGGGTGTATTAAAGATCACTTCAGCTGTCTGCGTAAGAGGGGAGCGTGTTTTCGTACTTCACTTCGGTAGAAATAGTCACGCGTGCTAAACGAAAAGTGCCGAATAAACAGTGACAAGGAGGTAAACAAGCCTAAGTCCACTCTCGAATGAAGGTTTATTGAAAAAAACGCACACTATTATTAATATCTTTCTGACTATTTGTTTAGAACATGAAAGTCTGTATATGTCAGGTGAGTTGACGGGGCACTAACACATTTGCTTTCCCCTGGCTTTCTGATACAGAATGCATACTAAAATTCTAAGGCAGAATATTGTTGTTTCTGCTAATTCTGAGTCACACTCTGCGCACTCCCTATATTGTTGTTTCTGCTAATTCTGAGTCACATGGACACCTATCCCAGTGCACTGCCAGATTGCCCGGTGCACTCTAAAAAAGGTTTGTGCGTCTGCTTTCAGGCACAACACTCGGAGAGCCAATCACCGCAACTTACGGACGCAGCTCAGCGAATGACACTGCCGAAACATATGTTTAGACCAAAAAAACGCAGCCTGGGTTGTGACATTAAGCAATGCAAACGTCACGTTTGCATTGCTTAATGTCACAACTCAGACTGCGCTTTTTGGTCTAAACATATGTTTCCGCATTGTCATTTGCTGAGCTGCGTCCGTAAGTTGCGGTGATTGGCTCTCCGAGTGTTGTGCGGGAAGGCAGACGCACGGTCTTTTTTTTTTTTAGAGTGTGACCACTGTTTTACTCACCATACACGTTACCATTGCTACCAGGCATGACCATGCATGTTATTTTGCTTGCTCGTTATCTCGTAATCAGCGGCCTGTGCAATGTCTTGGTAGGGTGCCGAAAATGGCGCCCGTCCAGCTACTCCGTTTCACCTTATCTTGTACCGCAGCGAAGGCTAGAAGCGTGAGCTCATATAGCGTTGGCAGCTGCCCTTAATGCACGAGGGCTTGCGCCACCGAGACGTGTCCTAAAGCGAGAAGCTCGCGCTTGTAGCCTTTCCTGTGGTACACCATAATTTGAAATAGAGTATACACGGAGCGCGGCCGACGGCGCGAAACCGGGAGGTTTCCCACTAGCAGTTATCGCCGTAATATCGCTGTAAAACCCTAGGCGAGCGCTTGGTTCCGAGGACCTCCGGTGCTATCCAACAGGAAAGAAGACGCTCACTATGGTTGAGCTCTCTTTGCTAGATAGCGCGGCATGCCTTGTCACGAGCTCGCCTGGACTTTCTCGTATCGTCCGCGACTTTCGACGGTGCTGTCAGGTTGGTCGTACAAAAACTGTCTGCAAAAATGTTCGAAGCATACACATGTATCAAGCAAAGATGTTTGCAAACATATTTGACGCCCGCCCGAAGATAATTCTGCCATCATGTCTGCAGCGATGTTTGATGTACAATCAGCGTGGCTGCGGCCTTTGAGAGCGCATGGAAAACGATAACAAAGTCGCCTTCGTCTCCCTGTCAGAGAAAGGAGCCAAACAAGCGTGGGCGGCGGCAGCCTTCAATCCGCTTATCGCCACTTCCAGTCGCCGAAGGAAAACAGCTAGCGCCAACTGGGGAGGCGGACTTCCGTCTCAGGCCCGAGCTACTTTTCACAAATTGGATCGTCGGCCCTGAAGCCGGCATCCAGCGAGTGCCGGGAGGAAAAAGATGCAGATGATGATGTTGTTTTTTTTCTAAAAGAGGAAGTCGAGTAGTCGCGAAGTGTATGTTTAATTAGGTTTAATTAGCTGGTTTAACGTTCCGTGTACGATGGAGTGTCCCGTGACGTGGACCAACGAGGAAGTCACACATGCTCAAAAGCGCTCGCAACGACTGGATGTGGTGCGTTAAAATGTATTTTTAATCATGACCGGCGATAGCTACTACAACAACAAAGACGACGACAATGACTGTATAGACAAAAACAACCTTGACTTCATAGGAATTCGAACAAATACTAAAATATGCGCAGGGGGAGGGGGGGGGGGGGTGCGTCAAGCACTGACTTACAATAGTGTAAGTCTTACACTATACACCCCCCTCCCCCCCCCCCCCCCCCCCCCCCCCCCCCACCCTTCCTCAGGTGGAGCGATCGCTCTGCGGGTGCCCTCAAATTTTCTGAAGTCCATTGTCATTGTGACGACAAAGCTAAGACGTATAGCCCAAACTTGAAATGGACCAGGATGCACGTCAAGCAAAAACAATACCTCTCCAGTCTGTCAAGTGTCAATAAATCAAACCTGAAACCTGATTTCAGAATAGTTGACCGAACTGCACGTTCCCAACTTCGAGACGATTCCAAAGAAATTCAAATTAGAATGCGTGGCTTCTTTTATTTATTTTTTCTCTATTACGGTATGTTTGCAGCTCCATGAGAAAGCGCCTCAGCAGCCTTTGCGCAGCTGAGGCACTTTTTAATCAAGGTGGCGACGGTGGAGCTGAGATATTTAATCTATCTATTGTTCTCAGTTATGTAAGATCATATACGGGTTTATTGTATCTTCTATGGGATAGCAAAAACGTGTATTAACAGGATACCTAAAAAAAAGTGTATAGTTGATGCATTTCACTTTTTGTCATTAAATATTTCCAAGAAACTACTTCACAACTTAAATACGTAAGAAGTTGAGCAGAGCCACTGCATCTATCTTCTTTCTAATGCAAACTTACCACACGGTTGTTGGCCAAGGATCTGACCAAGATGTACTACGTCTGGGGGAAAACAAAAGTGTATTCCTCCCGCTGCAAGCTAAACTGCCCTGATCGGCGTTACCCACCAAGATGTAACCACAGTAAAAGGGCCTATTTCTTTCGTTATTAGAAAACTATACGTTATGCAAAAAAATCCCGTAATTGTCGAGCAAGCACTTCTTCAATTCTAGAGGGCATTTCCTTTTGGGACGTTGCAGCGCGCGGGCGCACGCACGCACGCACGAACACACACAAAAGCACATAAATATTATAACTTACACAATTCGGTTTCTACCCGTGGCATCCGCGCTTTATAAGAATAAAAACAATAAATTATTATAACACAAATTACCTTCGCATGAATTACGCCACGACTGCTGGTAACAATTAGGGGTTACCTGAGAACCGCGATCAATAATTTATCGGCCCCGAAAGTGTTTATGTCGCGGAAGCGCACGCACCTGAAATGTGAAGTAAAGTTGGAAGGCTTATTACGCAGACTCGTGAACAAGTAGGTGATGACCACCTATTTCCAGAGGTGACCCTGGCTTCGCTAATGACGGATTTTGTTCAAATGGAACCTATACAAAAACCCTGCTTGTCTGAAAATAGCATTCAACGAGCCCACAAAATTGACGAGTGAAGGTAGCAAACTGCAAGTTATCTGGGCTATGGATTATTTCATACGGGTGGTTTAAATGTCATACTACATTTTAAACATCAGATCACTGTCTATTAGAAGCTAGAAATCTAAAACGTATGTTCGCTATGGCACAACAACAGAGGACGCCACAGTTGTAAAATATTGTTTAGGTTTGTGAGAACCCCGTGTTCCTCGTCTCCCTATCTAGGCCTAGCACACGCAGGCCGTGGGAGCGTTATGGCGACGTCATCCCGGATACGGGGCAAGGCCGAATTCCTCGAAGAGGGCGTGTCTACCCTCGCCCTTTTTTTATGAACGTGCCTTCGGCGCACCCTTTGGAAATTATTGTGGACGCGGCCCGTCTGCGGGATGAGCCACACCACCTACCCCGGCCGCGGCCATTTTCCGCTGGCTAGATGAGCCGGCCACGAACGGTGGCCAGGACTCTCATCGGAGAAGGCCCTTGGTCACGAAGCATTTTTCTTTTTCAGCTTCCCCCTCGTCCCACGAATCTGCCTAACACGGCAGCGTGGGTCCCCTCCAGGTGAATCTGTCTAATGCGACAACGCCGACATTTTTCTGTTCTTTTATTAGTTTGGCCGACGGGCGCAGCGTGGTGGCGCAAGAGCCGAATAAACCCGCTTCTTCCGTAGCTTTGTGTCTTTCGGAGTGATTGCTCTCCTCGGCGCTAACGGCAGACTCCGGATGGACTCGGCCGTAGCAGTCCTCAACATCGAGCTACGGAGTGGGATTTACGTCGTGGTGCAGTGAGGTAAGTCGAATCCCACATTTGGCGCCCCACGTTGGGTGCCAAATGTGGGATTCGACTTACCTACAAAAGTATATCTTTTGGGGCCATTTCTCGAATGAAGGGGGGCGCAAACAGTATGTTCCCCAGATTTTTTCTTCTCGAGTTATGAAGCGTAGAAGCCACAGTGGCAGAAACGAGTGTTTTTGCCTGCCGTTGCAGGTCGCGTGTTTGACACCCTCTGCTGGTGCTAGAGTTTTTCCTACACATTTTTAACTTTTCACCTCATTTAATAAGTACTATAAGGATACCTTAAAGTATTCAAATATTTTTAGGAATTTGATTGTTTTCAAAAGCAAGTCTATTATAAATATAATAGTATCATGATAATCTGTTGACGAGCCGTTCAGCTACTTTCACGTAAACGCTGTAAGAAATAACAAATGTTGAAAGTTTGAAATCAATTTTCTGAAAAAACGCCATTTTTGCAAATTTTTAATAATAAAATTTGTTTAGATATATTAGTCGACTACAAGAAAAAACCCTCCATAAATGTAATGTTTTGGTTGTATGCCCTCTATTTGAGCCGCAATCGCGTGAAATGTGTGCTCATTTGACTAAAATACAGCAACCTTACCGACATTGTGCGCCTCTACGATCTCAAAAATTTTATTGTTTTTGTTTACGTTTTCAAAAAAGAAACGTGAAGTAGGCGAACTTGTGATATTCATTGTAATTTAAAACTTGAAATAAGAGAGAAACAACATAAGCACTCTACAAACCAAAAGGCAACGCAACATGTAAAAATTGTTTCTATAGACGATTGCAAGCTGGGCGACTGACCGCCGCCATGTCTCTGCTCGAGCAGGCACGCCCGTGCGATTACGAGCTTGCCAAAGCTACGCTCACCTGCGCTTTGCACGTGCTTGCACGCATGGGGCACCACTTGTGGCGCCATGCTTGCATTTGTCTATATAGAACAGTTCAAAGTAAACGAGGGTGACTACTCATTATACAGCTTATTACGATTGAATGATAAATTCTCACACCATTGAAATCTGTACATAAATCTTCTGGAATTCCTTTAACGAGTTTCAAAAGTGGACACACAAATACATTCCCCATTTTCTCAGACGCGCCCAGCGAAGAGCCATATGGCTCGAGAAAGCGCATGTGAAGTCAACGTGCCGTTATCTTGCAATTCAGTTTTTCTGAAAATTGGAATGTCGTGATCCAGCGCACGGTGCAAGGACATCACTGGAAGAGCAAGTTGGTTTCCTTTCGTGCAGGCACTTAGCCAGGATTTTGTTTCGGGGGGTGGGGGGCCCTGTCATGACAAAATGCTGTATGAGGCGGAGGGGGTAGAGGAGGCCCCAGCAAAATGGAAGATTTCGGGGGGGGGGGGGGGGGGGCAGGCCTAATGCCCCCCCCCCCCCCCCCCCCGGCTACGTGTCTGCCTGTGTGGTTACATAGTGAGCGACGACATCGCATGACTCGTCCCATGCGCTTTTTGCGTTCAACATCGTCGAAGGGCGGCTGCCTATTGCCTATTTTCACGCAAATCGTTTTTATTTCAGAGGGTGCACCAAGCCACTTCAAAAACAGGCACAGGGTGTACGAACTAAAAAAAAAAAAGGGAATGGCGTCGCCAATTGGATAATCTCCGCATCAGGGCACGGGAAAAGCTCGTGTGATAAAGTTGGCGGCGTGTTCAAGCACCAGGCATCCATTTATGACTTGATAACTACAGAATCGTACTCCGTAACGAACGCGCAAAGCTTCGTTGAGGAAATTCAGATCGAAAGTCAAAGGGATCGTTTCATTCTCAATCGCCGAAGAGAAGCTCACGCGTTTCCGGGAGCTCAAGAAAAAAGAGTGGCAAAAGGAAAACCCACTAAGAGGCGTCCGATCCTCACATGTGCGGAGGAAGACACTGGAGGAAGGCGCTTTGAACGATGCCCTAGGAAATATCTGCGAAAGCACAGAGTAGCTGCATACACATGTCAAGGCATGCACGTACCGCTTTGTGTCGCGTAATTTAGAAAATCATCAGTGAGTGCGCGCCGGCATGTTCAAAACTGCAACTGTGAACTCTGTGGCTCTTACAAAGTGTGAAACCTGATTCACAGCTACGTCGCACTAGTAAAAGAAAAATGTATTGACTTCGGAAAATGTGCCATCGATGTTTTGTTTTTTACTGGTTCTGCGCGCGCGTTTCTACATTACTGAATTGCCCGAACTGTGCAGTCAACCTTCGGCGATCAGCAAGATGCGAGGATAACAAAATCCGGCGCGTATTTCCCGAAAATGTCTGTACAAGATTTCAATAATGTGAGAATGTATCATTCGATCGTAATAGGCTGGTTAATGAGTAGCCACCCTCGTTTACTTTTGAACCGTTCTATATGAAAACAATTTTTGCCGTGTTGCGTTGCCTTTTGATTTCTATATTCTTGTTACTCGTTGTCTTGTAGTGTGCTTATGCGGTTTCTTTCTTATTTCAAGTTTTAAATTATAATGAATATTACAAGTTCGCCTACTTTCCGTTCCTTTTTGAAAACGTAAACAAAAGTAAAAACATATTTTCCAAATCGTACAGGTGTACAATGCCGGCTTGAGGTTTGCTTGTGAACTTTTGAGATCGATTTTCTCAAAAAAACCATTTTTGTACATCTTTATTTTTTAGAAATATTCTAGATATAATAGTCGACTACAAGAAAGACAATTTAGAAATGTAATATTTTGGTTGTATGTCCTCTATTTGAGCCGAAACCGCGTGAAATGTCTGCTTTTAGACAAATGAGCACACATTTCACGCGATTGCGGCTCAAATAGAAGACATACAACCAAAATATTACACTTCTAGATTGTCTTTCGTGTAGTCGACTATTATATCTAGAATGCTTTAAAAAATAAAAATTTACAAAAATGAGGTTTTTGAGAAAATCGATTTCAAACTTTCAACATTTGTTATTTTTCACAACGTTTACGTGAAGGTATCAGAGCGACAGCTTAGCAGACCATAATGATATTATTATATCTATACTGGGCATGCTTAGGGCTTTCAATAGAGCTGAAGAAAGAAAATGTAACTTAATTACAGACAAAGTATTGACTTGTCAAATTTGATCAAAAATCGATTTGAGTGAGGAGTTTGTCATTTTTTTAGAAAACAATAAAATTTCTGAAAATATTTCAATACGTTAAGGTATTTCTATAGTGCCTAGTAAATGAGGGGGGAAAGTTAAAAAGGTGTGGAAAAAACGCTAGTGCCATCATGGGGTGTCAAACACGCGACCTGCGACGGCAGGCAAAAACACTCATTTCTGCCACTGCGGCTTCTACGCTTCGTAACTCGAGAACAAAAAATCTGGGGAACGTGCGGTTTGCGCCCTCCTTCATTTGAGAAATGCCCCCAAAACGTATATTTTTTTCGTCAAAAGTAAAAATTAGACTCTTTTAGCCTGCCCGATTTGAGAGGAAACCAGCCATATATATATACGTATATATTGTAACGGTTTATTCTTCGACCGATCGACGTTCTTCCTTTTGCTGACTCGCTCGAGAGCCCGCTTCACTTTCTCCTCTTCGTCTTGTCTTGCTTACTGCTACACTCGCCCTCCCCGTCCCCTATAGTAAACTGACGGTATTGCTACGGGTCGAGCTCTTGCGTTTAAAATTGCGATGAACGAGGGATGTAGTGCCTAAGGTGGCTACGATGCACCGTGAATGTGGTATATGCACGATTAGAACTGCGAGTGCAGTCTCATACACGAAATGTCACAGGAACCAGTTGCTGAAGGACTTCACAAGGCCCTATAAAGCGTGGTAGAAACTTCTCTGCGCGACCTTTCTTTCTAAGCGGTCGGCGCTCCAGAACCCAGTCTCCAGGCTGTATACGAGTTGGTGGTTAGGCTGGGACAGTGCGTTCTTGAGTTCAATGCTGAGCCCGACACAATGCGTCTCGGGCTTACCTTCTCACATCTCGCAAATCGTGCTCAGAGCTGCTCGAGAATTCTTCGGCTCTCAGTCGCCAAGCAGCATTGGTACCAGCTTCGCCTGGAAGAACTGGCGTGCGTCCGTACACATCTTTAAAAGGAGTGAACGCGGTCGTTGACTGCTCCGCAGTGTTCATGGGAAGGTCAGCGTAAGGCACAAGTTGGTCCCAATTATTGTGTTGGTTGTAGACGTAGCTTGCAAGTATGCCGCTGTTAGTATGGTTGGCACGTTCAACACGACCATTGGTTTGCGGATGGTACGGAGCCGCCCGAGCGTGATGGATACCGTGCAGTTCTATTTCCTTCACAAATTGACGAGAAAGGAAACACGAGGTGCGGTCGCTTACGAGGACCCGAGGGTCTCCGTGTCGAAGAATAACTTGTTGTCGCAGGAATTGAACAACATGGTCGACCGCGGTATTTGGAACTGGTCGTAACTCTACCCATTTGCTAAGGTAGTCAACGGCGACCAGAACGTATTTGTTGCATCTGGCGTACAAGGAAATGGGCCGAGGTGGTCAATGCCAAGAATTTCGAATGGTGTTTCGGGAAGTGGAACAGGTTGGACGCCACAGTTGATGGAGGGGTTCGTAGTTTTTCGAGACTGACATTTGACGCAGGACGCGGTGTACTTGGCGACGTCCGTGCGAACTCCTGGCCGCCAGTAACGCTCTAAGATCTTCTTAGCAGTTTTACCTCTTCCAAGGTGCCCAGCGGTCAGGTCATCGTGACAGAGATGAAGTACAGCTGGACATAATTTCACGGGTACAAAGGGCACCGAACCTTGAGATCCACGATGGCAGAGTAGGCCGTGGTGGATACGATAGGCATGGCGTAGTCGTTGCTCTGGTGTATGCGATGGTGACCTAAGTCACGACACAATGTTTTGAACTTCTAAGTATTGTCTTTGGTTTTTAGTAAGGTTGAACACAGGAATGAAATATTGAACATCATCTTTGTTTAGCTTTTCGGCCGGGGCTACTGGGTTATGAGAGAGGAAATCGGCATCTGCGTGGTATTTCCCGCTACGGTGACGGATTTCGAACTGATATTCTTGAAGTAGTAGAGCCCAGCGAGCGAGTTTAGGAGTAAGGTCACGATTTGTTTAAAGCCACAGTAACGCCGAATTGTCTGTAATGGCCGTGAAATGATGACCATGTAAACAAGGCCGGAAGTGTTGGACAGCCCAGATGAGAGCAAGGCATTCCAGTTCTGACGAATGATACCGTTGTTTCGCATCTGTGAGGCGACGACTGGCGTACGCGATGACTCGCTGAGTTTTTGTCGAGGGGTGCTTTGAAGTAGCACAGCTCCCAGACCATTTCCGCTGGCGTCGGTATGCAGGAAAGATGGTAATTCCGGATCGAAATGGGCCAAGATTGGTGCCTGAAGAAGTCTTCCTTTGAGATCGTTGAAAGCTCGTTCCTCGCTTATGGTCCATTGCCAAAGGCTATTTTTACGAAGAAGACGTGTAAGGGGTGTTTCTCGACTGGCAAATACCGGAATGAACCGCCGAAAGTAAGACGCAAAGCCGAGGAAGCTTTTTACTTCGGAGAGGCGGCTCGGCTTTGTGTACTTTAAAACCGCTTCTAGCTTCGCGGGGTCGGGTTTGATGCCGTCTTTGCTGATGACATGACCAAAATAAAGAACCTCTTCAAATCCGAAAAAAAAAAAAACACTTTTGAGGTTTGATCCGCAAGTTCGCTTGATGGAGTGCGTCAAGAACAAGTTCAAGCCTTCGGTTGTTTTCTTCGAACGTTCTACCATAGACAGTAATGTCGTCAAGGTAAACAGTGCCATAGTTCATTTGGAGTGACCTAGACGTTTATCCATAAGCCGTTGGAATGTAGCAGGAGCGTTACAAAGGCCAAATGGCAATCGTGTGAATTGATAAAGTTCAGCGGGAGTTACAAACGCAGGTTTTTCAGCATCCTCTGGGTGCAACGGAACTTGCCAGTACTCGGGTAACAGGTCAAGAGTCGTAAAATATCTGGCGCCTTGTAATCTGTCGAGCGAATCATAAAGACGGGGTAAGGGGTAGACGTGTTGTTTTGTGATGCTGTTGATCTTTCTATAATCAACACAAAAACGGATAGATCCATCTTTTTTACGCACCAGGACAACCGGTGACTACCATGGGCTGTTGGATGGTGTGACAACCCTTTGACTAAGCATATCAGCGACCTGTGTTCGAATAACTTCGTATTTGGCGGGAGCCAGTCAATGTAAGGGCTGGTGAATAGGAGCATGCTCACCTGTGTCAATCTTGTGTTCCACAAGATGCGTGCATCCCAGTTCGTCGGGAGTAAGGGCCACAGATGTGTGGTAAGTCGCAATGAGTCTCTTGAGTAAGTCAACCTGATATTTGTCGAGGGATGGACCAAAATTAAATGCCTCTCAAGGTACCTGGTCACTCTAATTTGAAGCTTGTGCTGGTGGTCGTGCTTGATCGACCGTTGCTATCAAAAACTCTGGCGAACAAAAGAGAAGCGACTCGCCGACGCGGTGTCCTTGTTTAAGCTTGGCAGGGGTACGCCCGAGGTTCATCATCAGGATGCTGAAACAACCATCAGTACATGTAGTCAACATTCGAGGTGCTGCTACTTCGCAATCAGGCCTTGAAATCCGCGATGCCTCATAATAAAAAATCTTACCTAACTCCTGATATGTGTTGAAACACTCGCAACAAACATAGTTGCACTCTTTATCAGCCCCGCTGCTTTAAGGATTGTTATAAATATTAATTATTTCCCTCAACTATCAGTGACGAATTCTCTTCGAGAAGAAGAGGGGGATCGGTGGCCGAGTGGGTTAGCGCACACCAGCTCCGAGCACGTGGAGCGAAAGCTCGCGCTGCAGAACCCAGGGATCCTGAGCTCAACCCCCACCCCTGCTCGTCTCCGAGCATCGTACTGGCATGCGGTCGTGTGTTACTACTGCGTGATGCACGCTAAAGGCCCCAGGCCTGTGGTTGTGCTGCACTGGCTAAATTGCTCATCTACAGCTGGGAGACTCGTCGCCCGTCGAGGCAGACAAAGTTTATGCTGTATAAACACAACCTTTTTTTTTTTTCAGAACAGATTGTCTCATGCTGTTTGCTTGAATTATTTTGTTGATTCCTTGCCTCTTATGAGGCCTCTCTGTAAAGTAAAATTTCCTTTTGTAGGCTGCAAAACGCAACGTCATTTTTTTTTTGTGCTTTAGTTTGAGTATTGTATGAGTTTGCTCTGGCGTTTGTGCCATTGTAGCCTATTGCTGAGTGTTATTTTTCTTGGTCTGTCGTACTTCTTGCAGCAGTTTGCCAACCCATCCGAGAATATTGTATTATCACACTTCACTGTTTCTTCTTGTTAAACTGCGTGCACCTTTTTTTTTTGTATGCTTCCTTCTTCTATCATCGTACCGTGTGGGAATGATAATATATCGATACAAATTAAGATTAGGGTAGCAAACGTCTCTCATTCTTCCAACTACCTCCAAAATACAACAAATAGCTATAAGACGTCTTAGAGCCTTTATGCTTAGCGAAATGTGTTAATCTACTTTGTCATCTGCTTTATAGATAGTACATATAAAATGGTACATGCAGGGGTGTATGGGGGACTCAAATGTCCCTTACAGTCTGCCATCCTGCCGTAAAAATTATTCGCTTTTTTAACACAAATTGGCTTAATATTTAAGCCAATTGCACATTCATATAAGAAATTGTTACATCTACTTACCGTTGTTAGGCCCTTTTAAACACCAAACTTCCTTCACGAAAAGACTAAATACTTATACATATTAAAAAAAAAGTGAAAGCCGTTTACAACTCCCTGTAACACCGAATTAGAGCTCAGCTCTTGAGGAGGAGGAGGGAAGGGTACTGGGGGGGTGAAGTGACCTGGGGAGGTCACGTGACGATGCCGATGATGTCATCAGTGACGTCACTGATGACGTCATCCGTGATGATGACGATGACGATGCGGATGCCGGTGACGCCATCAGTGACGTCACTGATGACGTCATCAGTGATGATGACGATGCGGATGCCGGTGAGGTCATCAGTGACGTCACTGATGACGTCATCAGTGACGATGACAATGCGGACTCCGATGACGTCATCAGCGATGATGACGATGACGATGCGGATGTCGGTGACGTCATCAGTGACGTCACTAATGACGTAATCCGTGATGATGACGATGACAATGCGGATGCCAGTGAGGTCATCAGTGATGATGACGATGCGGATGCCGGTGAGGTCGATGACGTCATCAGTGACGTAACTGATGACGTCATCAGTGATGATGACGATGCGGATGCCGGTGAGGTCATCAGTGACGTCACTGATGACGTCATCAGTGATGATGACGATGACGATGCGGGTGCCGGTGACGTCATCAGTGACGATGACGTCATCGGGGAGGTCACGCGACCTCGGCGGGGGGTCACGTGACCCTGGGGGTGGTCACGTGACTTCGGTGGGGGGTCACGTGACTTTGGGTGTCACGTGACCTTGGGGTCACGGGAACCTGGGGGAGGGGTCACGTGACCTCTGGGGGTCACGTGACCTTGGGATGACCTTGGGGTGACGTTGGTTACGCCGACGCCGCTCAAGCCGGGAACGGGCCCCTAAGAGCTGCGCTCTAAAATAATAATAAAGAAAACAGGAAGGAAACAGTTTGAAATCAACCAGAATAATGTCAGTCTTAACCTTTAGGACGTTTGGACATCCAAGAGGGGCATTGTGGTTTAAAATTCACCACGAAACCAGGCACCCCAAGAACGACCGCCTTTAATTTCCGCAGATTAAAAAAAAAAAAAGTCAGTCCTCCGGGAAGACCGAAGGAAGAACAGGAGACGCACACAGACGTACTTGCGTGTTTAATTTTTTATTTTTTATTTTTTTACTATCAATTTGAAGATTATTCGCTGACGAAACGTGTTTGGAAAAGAAGGTTTAGCACTCGGGAGCCATTTTAGCCTAAAAATAAGTTAATAGTCTAATCCCATTTATCTTTAAAGCCAGAGCTCACCACTCTTGTCACAGACTGTCATATGTTACCTTCTCTTCGCCATATGTTACCTTCTCTACTCAAAAGATACCATCTAAAAAACATAGATATTTACTCTCTGACTAGAGCTTAATCGTATATGTGTTTTATCTAATGCGAATGTCTGTGTATGACATTTTTCTTTTTCTCGCTTTCGCATAATATGCTTGCTACAGAACGTTCCTGCGCTCTCACATGTTTACTCTGTTTATTTTTACTGAGGCACATGCCTCGTTGATAAGAGAAACTCTACATGATGTATAACCAGGCTTTTGAATGTATCACACTTTTCAGCCAGTTTGCTATTTTTGTTTTGCTTTAGGGCTCCAGACCCAGTCAATCTACCATATATTGTAGTTTTTTGTCTGGATGCCTGCCAGGGCAAATTTCTGGAAATAAAGATTTCATTTCATTCCAAAACAACCTTTAAAAAATATTCTTGCAAAAATAATATGAATAAAAGAAAAAAAAAACCCACTACATTTCATGTATCGATGCTTTCGAAAAAGCGTTTTAATAGTCGCTTTTCCTGCGCGTATTTGATGGTTTGGCTCAGCACGTACTACCCAAACCAAGCGAGACAATTCTAAGATAAAACAGAGACACGGTACTTGAAGACGAACTTCTCTCGGAGCTATTCAAAAGAGCCAGACCGTTAGCGATCATCTATCCGTCCCGAGCTAGCCTGTACACTGGCAGCCACGTTAGTGTCCGCTGGCTGCGACGACGGCGTCTCGCTGCTCTTCGTGAGCCTCAACCCTTCAGCGCTAACGCAGTTCCTCTTCATCTTCTCCGCGGGTGGCATCCCCCCTCGCGGGCTCCGCGCGCATTAGAGTTTAGCGCTCGTTCCGTTCTCGTTAATTTCGAGGGGATCCAAAAGACGAGCCCTAATTGCTCCGGGGCGACTCGCTAACCCGGGCAATTGGGATGCTCGCGAAGGCAACATCGTCTGGCTGGCCCTCGGGGAGCGGTCCCCTCTCCGGCGCCGGGACGAAGAGGAGCTACAGAGCCTAGATTTGAGAGAATAAACAACGCAGCCCTTGAATCTCGTGTTGCCATCTAATGGCCGACGCCTCCCGCGCCGATTGGGAGTAAGTGCGGTCGCGCTGCGTTGACGAGGAGGAGGAAAGCGGGCGGAGACGCTTTCGTCACCTCCTCGCGGCTCGCGTATTGCAAAGGCGGCCCATAAAACACGCGACCCCGTTCAAGCAGTTGGCAACACTCTGTGCTCTAGGCACACTGAAAGGAGCGGGCCACCGGGGCGTCGCAGCGGGGGAAGCGCGCACGCATGCGCTGAGAAGACGCTATTATGAAACTGATCCGCCTCTTTCAACGGCGGAGGAGGGGGAGAGAATGCTGTCAATTAAGATGGGCCCTTACCCCCGGCTTTTAAGCAGCGCGCTCGCCTGTGGGCGAGCGGACCATGTCATAAACGGAACCGGGCGGTATGAAAACATACACAGGCACTAGTGGAGCCGCCACGTGGGAAGAAGAAAGAGGAGGCTGCACGATGAAAAAAGAAGTAAGGCGGAAACCGCCCTAAACCTCCGCGCATGCTTACGAGTTAACTCCTTTGTCGCTACTTATTTGATTTTTTTTTTTTTGCTTTGTTTTGGTTTGGTTTATCGTCCTATGCCTGGTGTTTGCTTTGTCTTCCTTGCCTGAATGATTGTGATAGCGTTGTATTTTTCTTTTCTTCATCGGGGACGTGCAGGCGGCTGCTAAGTGTAATTGATAGATGCGCTGGCAAGTAAATGTGTATCTGCATTTTGTGCCCTGGTTCGTCTGGGAATGTTTTATACACGTATATATTCTTTTTTTCGCCCGTCGTCTCATCGTTTGGAGGGGTCGAGACGGTGCGTCCCAAGATCTCTTCTACGGGTCCGACGAGCTCCAGTTTCAGTGAGAGTCGTCAAACCGATCGAGGCGTCCGGAAAGTCATCGGGTCAACGACCGCGCGTCTAGAAACCTGGGCTTCCCACAGCCCATCGGAAGGTACCGAACGTCAAAAAATGTTGACTGTAAAGGCTGGTTCACACATATGGGTCCATATCACATGAGCGAATGACATTTTAGCGAACAGCGACATTTGAGCGAATGGTCGTTTTAGCGAATAACGGGGGCGCGCGTTAACCCATCCGCCGCGCTGCGCTTTACGCCGCTTCGCGGCGACAGTCTGCGGCGGCTCATTACAAAAATGTGAACCCATTTGGCCCACCCGAAAACGCCGCTTCGCGGCGTCCGACTATTCGCTAAAGTGTCATTCGGTCAAACGTGGGCGTTCGCTAAAACGTCATTCGATCAAGTGAGTGCCTCCCCACACATATGTGTCCGTTACGTCCAAAGCAACAAAAACGAGAGCAACTGCCGTATATTACCCAAGCATCCAGGAGAATGCAGGGGTTCGTGTTCCACGCGCCACACGCGCACGCTTTCCCCGTATAAAGGAAGAAGGGACGAGTGGGACCACCGGAGTGCTATTTAGGTACGTCCGCATGTGGAAAAAAGTGGCTGATCCAAGCCACTTCGCTTGTAGCGCCCTCTCGGCCGCTACGTGCGAAGTGGTTTGGATTAGCCGTTCTTTTATGAAAAATGTGTTTTGTTCCAAAGAAAAGCTCGACCGGCACACTGGTCAAGGTCATAGCAAGAGTATAACGCCGGACTATATTTTTGTACAACCTAGACGTCAGTCGTCACGTAAATAAAGTCACCGCGACCGGACTTGTTGTCACAACGCCATGCGACATCAGGACGACGCCTTGACGTAAACGTTGTCATCGACGTTGACAACGTGCGTTACACGACATCAAGACTGCATTCTGACGTCATATTGCGTTAACAACGACGACGATGTCAACGCTGACATTGATGACGACGACGACAACGTCATGGGACGTCAAGATAACGGTGTCCTTCTCAATGCGACATCATAAGGACGCTTGGTGTCAGTTCGTCGAAGCCGTTGTCGACATGACGCAACTCGACGTCACGAAGACGTCCCGACAACTTCAGGACGTTGACCTTGATGTTGTCGTGTAACGTCATCGTCGACGACGTTACACGGCGTCAAGACTTCGCCGTGACAGCACGTCAACGTTGATGCTGGCCAAGTCGACGACGTTACACGCCGTCAGGGCTTTGTTGTGACGTTGACGTTAACGATGACGTCACGACGACATTAACGTGACGTCATAGCGACGTTTGACATTGCGTGGGGCGTCGAGGTCAGCGTCGGCATCGACGACCACGTCCACGTCGTCCTCGACGCGGCGCGCGACGTCATGACCGCGTTCCAACGGCGACTTGATGTCGCGTAGCGGCGTCATCCTCAACGCGACGCGATGTCACGACCGCGTAACAACGGCGGCTTGATTTCGCGTAACGGCGTTGTCCTCAACGTGATGTCACGACTGCGTTACAACGGCGATTTGACGTCGCGAAACGGCATCGTCCTCGACGTGACGGAATGTTACGACAGCATCTTGGCGTCGCGACGTCGCGACGTCGTGGCGTCGTCGGAACGTCACTTCGTCGTGTCGTGGTGCTTTGACGTTACCTCTGACGTCAAATCATAAAAAGCCCCTAAGGAGCTATATTGCCCATATGATCTTGACCTCTGCCGTCGCTCGCTTCGATCGCAGCGAAGGTGGCGCTGCGATCGAAGTGGCTTGGTTTCACCTGATCGCTTTCTACATTTTGAGGTGCACCTGAAAGCATGACCGGAGCTTGTAGCTCGTCCCACTCGTACTTTCTAGTACACCTTACCTAGGCTGCACTGAGCTCCGTAGAGTCAAGATTCGAGCTTACGAACCCCTTCCTAGACATTACGCTGCTGGAGTAACCAGGGGCATGGACACCACGCTCACTGATGCAAAGATCGCCGATAACAGAGAAAAAAGTTGCGTGAGTACGAAGACTAGGCAAAAGCTCAGTGGTAAAGATTTCTTTCTCTGGATTGACGCTGCCAAGCTTCATTTACCTTGGCCACGTCCGGCACCCAGTGACTTTATTCAAGGAGAACCCAATACAGTGCCGGATGCGCTGTAGTTGTGGACATAGAGAAGCAGCCTGCGAGCAAAAATCCAGTATGCAGCCGCTGCAGTCACGCATGAAAACACAGACAGCTTTTCAGCACAAGAAAAGGGCATCAACTGTGGAGACGCTCACAAGGCTACATCACCATCATGTTGTGGGAACTACGTGTTCCCCGCATCCCTACCTATAGATCAGGCAGGCCGTGGGACGTCGCCATGTGGGGGCGCGTTCCAGATGCGAGGGCGAAGCCGTATAGACCTTTTGCGCTTACCCTGAGTACTCTCGCCCCCGACCGCCAAGTAGGCATATCCGGTATGGGCGACGAATAATATCAAAACGTTTCAACCAGCAAATAGTAAAAAAATAGAGGGGAGGCAAAACGAGAATGTGTGACGGTTATGTTTATGTCCTAAATGCCTCCTATTGGCGTGGCGACGGCAGAACAATGTTTTCGCCCATACTGGAAGTGACGACAATTCAAGATGGCGGCGCCCTTGCGAAAAAGGTCTATACGCCTCGCAAGTGGGTTCATTTTCGTCTTCTGCGCATGAGAAAGGAAGTAGCGGTGAAGTCAGACCGCCGAGCCCTGATTGGCTGATCGCGACCCCCTATCTCAGCGTCGTCTGCTCCTTTGCAACGTCGTCTGCTCGCAACATCGTCAGCGTCTGTGTTACCTTTCCTGCGACTTTCGGAAGTGCAGGTCTTTACGAACGAGCTCAACTTCGCCTTTCAGAAAGCGCAGACGAAATAACTCGAGCGGTATGTTGTTTTTGTCTAACAACTGGCAGACGCGCATCAAGGAGGGAAGTCAAATGACTCACTGGCGAGGTGTCCCGGGGCGCCGAGGTTTGTTTGCTCAGAACCGAAAGTGAGCCTGTTAGTGTCCGCAAGTTCTCTCCCGAATACTTTTTCCCTCCATTCGTGTGCGGCGAGACCCTTTACTTTTTAATGGCGTCGGCGGGTTGGCGCAGTTAACGTCGTCTGCTTTACGTCTGCTAGTCAAAGCGATGGCTGCTTTACCTTTCCTGCGTCTGTCTGAGATTCACCGCTTTTTCACCGGCGAGAATCACCGTTGCCTCGGGAAGCAAGGAGATAACAAGAGGAAGAAATTGACCTCTTAATCTGAAATTGAGGTCAGCGATCAAAGTATTATACGGGAAGGGTTCACAAGGGTCGCGCGGGCATATTCCACTCAGCACACCAGCCGTTCGTGGGCAGACGGTCGCCGAGTCGCGGAGTGCCTGCTAGGCCTAACTGCAAAGCTCGCTTGGTCACGTTCGGTGGAATCGTGGACGTTGGAGCGTTTCCCGGCTGTTTGTGGATCCAGCGTTCTTGTTCGTCGTGGTCTGTTTCAAGTGCTTTTTACTTTTTTCTTGCTGCTTGAAGTCGGCACGCGTGAGAAGCGCACGTAAAAAAATAAACGTCCGTGGGTTCTCGCGACTGCGACGCTGTCGGCCATGCTGATTTAATCGTAAGAAGTGCGTAAGACAGCTTCGGAGCTGTCGTAGGATTTCGTCGTAACCTGCGCAAAACTTACGAAAATTTCGTTTCGTGAATACGATTTTGTTTTTAAGTTTTGTCTTACCCACATTTTTGGCGTAAGATTGTTTCGTGAATCTAGCCTTTGCACTTCTGAAAGTCACAGGAAAGGTAAGACAGACGCAGACGACGTTGCGAGCAGACGACGTTGCAAAGGAGCAGACGACGCCCAGATAGGGGGTGGCGATCAGCCAATCAGGGCTCGGCGTTCTGACGTCACCGCTACCCCCTGCGCAAGAAGCAGACGAACTTGCCCTCCGCATTCTCTTGTGGACGGCTTTCCCTCGCCCTTCTCGGGTGATTTGCCGAAGGCACACCCCTCGGGATCATGGCTTGGACGCGTCCGCCCCTCCGGGGAGCCAACATACATCCGACCCACCCCGGGCGCGTCCATTCCGGCAGGCTATATAAGACGGCCCTAATCCAACGGGCAGGTCTCTCGCGGGGGGAGGCTCTGCTCGACGGAGCCTTCCTATCTTTATCTGATCCTCCTGGCGATCCTGTCAAAAGAGACAGCACAGTCATCTTCGACGTTGTTGGCCCTCGGGCGAGCGTGTGGCATTTGAGCTAACAAACGCTTCTTTATCCGGACCCAAGAAACCTTTTGTGTTTCTAAGTGGTACCTCCCCACCCCCCCCAAAGGGGAAACCCACAATGTTTAAAATGGCAAATAGAGACCGAAACCAGGAATTGAGCCAGACAACACGCAGTGGATTTCCGCGCTACCAGAACCGCGGTTTAGAAAACCAAATGGCCCCAGCTCGCCACAGTGACTAAGGGTTCAAAGGAAAACAAAACAAACTCACGCCCGACTAGCGCGGTGCCAACTTCACCTCAGTTAAAACATCACACTGTTCCCAAACCAAAGTGATAGAGTCTGCTTCGACTGATTCAAGACAGCGCAATTAATCAGAGCAAAACACACCATCCGTTCCAACCGACGGATCTTCAGTCAAGGGATGGGTTCCGCTTTTTCAAACAGCAACTAGCATAATCTGCACTTTGCTAGAATCTGTTGACGCACAATGAGCATGAAACATCCTCGCTCTTCTTCGAACGGTCATACCACTCATTATATTGTTCTAAATATCACTGCCCCTGCACCCAACTATGAATAGATGCCCAACCACACAGCATCAAGACGCCAAGACCGGCTTTCTTATCTGGCACTGGAATTGTCAAGGTCTCAAGCGCAAGAAAACCGCGCTCATTCATTACATGCGCAGCTATCCCGATGAAAAGTTCACGCAGCCGAATATTGTCCACAAGCCCCGGGGACGACCACAGCGTCACTCCCACTCACCATGATAATATACGCACATAAAGAAACACCTAGCCACCATGCAAGAGGAGTCAACGCAACTCAGCTCCGCCTACCACCAACAGGTCGTCACCTACAGCCAACTGAACGGAGAGCGCATAATCATACTAAACGCCTGCTGGACACCGCAGTCTCCGCAACCGTACGTCCCCCCCCCCCCCCTCTCCACAGCATACTGGAACCCACGAAAGGCCACACCACCATCCTTCTTCTCGGCGACTTTAATTGTCCTAATAACAGGTGGGGATACAATTGAACCGCAGCCATGGGGGGCGAATTGGAAGCCCTCTCCAACACCCCCCACATGACCCTCCTCAACGACACCTCATATTCCACCCATCAGGGCACTGCACAGGAAACGAACCAGAATTCTGACCTCACATGGATCCGCGGCGATCATGGCGCCTGCTGGGATAGCACCATGGAAAGCTTGGACACCGACCACCGCGTCATCCGAGTATCACTCACACCTAGGCACCGTGCCAAACGCACGCACCACCCCCATTACGGACTGGCACAAGGCACGCACGGCAATGGAAGCCACCGATACAGCCCACCAGGACGCCGAGACGTGGTGTCACTTAATCTTCTTAGATATATATCCAAGCCCATTCTAGACAAATTCGCCGCACGGAAGATCACCTCTACGTGGACAAGCACCTCCTCACCATGTGGAAGCGCCGCCGACGCGCAGTCAAGGTCTGGAAACGGAGCCCCGAAAACTGATGCATCCGTCATGCTATCGAGGAATTTACCACAGTGGCCCAGGATCACGCAGACTATTTCCCTCACACACAAGTGGCTCCAGACCTGCGACATCATGAACGGTCGTCTCCACAATCCCCGGGTTCGGCAAATTATGCGCACTGTCTTCGGACAAAACAAGCCTCCTAACACGTTGAAGAAGCTTCAGATGGCGCTGAATCCAACGCGATGCCAAAGCAGATTCCAACGCGATGCCAGAGCAGATTCGGGACACCTATCATCTGGCCGCTCAGAACGTCCAAGACCTCTGTTACATGATCCAACCTGGAGTAGAACCAGACGGCGGCATAAACTCTGCATTTACCCTGAAAGAACTTACAGCAGCAATCCGCGAACTCAGGCGGAATGCATTACCTATAGGGTGCTCTGAAACCTGCCGGGCATGAAACTGGAAGAAAAAAAATAGGCTCTACAGCCCCAGGATGGAAGGAAGCCCACGTCATCACCATCCTTAAACCGTAGCAAAACTGCCACCACGGTCACAACCTCCCCGCCCCATATCCGTGACGTCCTGCCTTAGTAAGCTGATGGAGAAGACGCTTATGGCCTGAATGTCCAACGAGACTGAATGTCCAACGAGCCTGAATGTCCAATCGGTCACGTGACAGGCGAGACGGAATGTACAACGAGACGAAAGATCCAATCGAGACAGAATGTCCATCGAGTCTGAATGTCCAACGAGACGAAAGGTCTAATCGAGACGGAATGTCCAACGTGCCTGAATATCCAACGAGACGAAAGATCCAACCGAGACGGAATGTCCATCGAGTCTGAATGTCCAACGAGTCTGAATATCCAACGGATATAGAATGAACCTTGCAAAGAATTTAGAAGATATTTCTTTGTTTAATTGTAGGATTACTGATAGTTACGGCGGTGAAAAATGCGTTCGATGAAATGGGGAACCGGACATTTCGGTACGGAGATATCTTTACGCGATCATTTCCGTATGTGGTCGCTTCGGCACCGGGCTTTTCAGTACCGGGATTTTTGATGCACGCCTATTTTGGTATGCCGCTGAGCTTGTCCCACTGACGTTGCCCCTGTGAAGTCCCCAAAATGAAATTAAAATTATGCTCGTATATTTTGTAGACTTTATAAAATCCCAAAAACAATTCATTTATTGTTCGTTTTATATATCTAAATATAAAGATGATATCTATAATTTAAAAAAAATGACGTTTAAAAGGTCACACATGCTACAAGATCAAAGACCTAACTCGTTGACCATTGACAACCTGTCACGCGTTTGATTTTAGAAGGTCGTACCTCTGGAGCGGAAACAAATGTGGGACCCACGAGCCGTCCTCAGCGACCGTTTTTCCGTATTGTACGAGTCGCTGTATTTTTCTTATTCGTCTTCCTAGTCCCGCAAAGATGATGTCCCTCGCACGGGAGAAAAGCGCCTGTTTGAATTTTTAGTATTATAATTATTATTAGGCGATGTCGGTGTAGTATGTGTAATTACTCTAAATTGTAGTTTTTGTTTTCTTCTTTTTTACAGAATGAACGTGAAAGTTTTAGACATTTCTGATTGGACTTCTCGGCCCCCAGAAACAAAAATTCGATCCTCATATCAAAATCAGTGATAGAATACAACGTTCCTTCTATTAAGCCTTTGTGCAGCTAATCTCCTCAATTGGTGAGCTTTTGTGCGGTGATTGTGCATTGACGCTTATCGCGACGATTAGTTGCGCATGCTTCGGCCACCAAAGCGATTGCTTTCGCAGTGAACCATGTATTAAGCAACAAGTAGGTAATACTCATAATTATTACAATACTTTTTTAGGGTTGGCTTCCGTCGTTTCCGCCTTTTCTGGTCCCGTGGCATGCAGCAATCGCACCGATACGCACCCAGGTAGCATATTAAGGCTGCGATCGAATTTCAACTGGTTCTAACTCTGTCACAGAGCCGCTGTGACAGTGCGACCGTTATTTATTCATATGCGTACATTACAAGTGCACATATGACCACGGCATCAGGAGGTCAGCCCCTCGCTCGGTCTTCCCAAATTCCATAATGCTATAGTTGCGAGTGAACACACTCACGAAGAACCCGACTTTTATCATTTTGAATAACCCGGGTACGATTCACTATCGGACCCTTGCCAATTCTGAGAGCTGCATTTGTCATCCTCTCTTTTTTGAAAAGAAGGTCTCACTGTTGACCCCCACTGTCACCGGCAATCTACACACCTAACGCTAGTCAACTGTTTTCGACAGTTCGACAAACGGGAACTTTCGCCCCATTCTTCATTCTGCGAATCGGGACGAATCGTCGTTCTTCCAGTTGTCCAGACACCAATGGAATTTCGACGAAGTGACCGGATTCGTGGTGCAATACGCTTACCCTACAAGAATAGAAAGCCACTTGGAACAATCTATTGTTATATTCACACATGACGCAGGCTATTAGTACATCCGGGTGTGAACATTCTGCTGCACGCCAAGATGGATGCGTTCGCTTCGTTTATCAGCAGTCAAGCTCCCACCCACCAAGACGTCATGAACTACCTCGACAGAATGGCGAGCTTTGGAGTGCTTCCAGAAGCCAGTTAAATTACATGGGCTTCTGAAAACCACTATGCAAGTCCCATGAAAAAAAAAATGGAAGAAAGTTGTGCACTATGTGATACTAGTATGACGAAAGTAAACCCTGGAGAAGGGGAACAAGAGGGACAAAGGACAAACGTAAATCTCCAAACACAGCTAGGTGACTGGCGAGCGACCGAAAAAATCCGCCTGGTCCGGGTATCGAACCCGGGACCTCTCTCTTGTTCCCCTTCTCCAGGGTTTACTTTCGTCATTCTTGTCCAGCTCGCTTGCACCTTTGCATTTAATTGCATTATAGTGATACTAGTATTATCGCTCTACTCACTGACATACAAACCTATAGGTGACATTCACTTGACGTCACTCGCTGGGTGCGCTGGCATCGGCCACCACGGTCGCCATCTTCGAGGTCTCCTCTTATCCCACGTAGGTGTCAGGTGCCGTCTGGCCGGACCTTTCAGCGCGGGTTAGCAGCATTTTACAACTTTAAAGGATCTTTTTGGCCGAAACTAGGAGTTATTTTTAGACTTTGGTGGTTGTGAAGCGCCGTAGGAATATTTTGTGTGTGTGTTTTAGTTATTTTTTGTCGCTATCAGACTTTTCCACCGCGGCCGCGTTGCTCCATCGGCTGCATGCAGCTCTCCGTGTCGCGCGCCGTGCCCACGGCGGTAGCTCTTTTGCAAGAACTGTGATTTTCTACTTTGGGGTTTTACATACATGCGTATGTAAACTACCGACTACTGAAGAGTACAGTGAGTAGTTGCCTGTTTTATAGATAAACGAACATAAATAAAAATTTCTCAAATTCACACAATTGTTCCGCATTTACTCAGGAATTGTCCGGTCACACCGGCCACCACCCCCATGCATTTACCGGCGCGTTAGATGTAGGTTTTATTTAAAAAAAGATATCTATATTTTTTTATTAGTGGGAAATTACGCTTGTAAGAACTCTTGATGCCTCGCACCCACAGCTCCCATAGCTCCTTTTAAGAAAAATTAAATATTGACTCTGCGCATAGTCAGTGGCGCTGGCGGGCGTCCATGTGTTTGCAATGCGGATCTCCGTATGTAGCTCATCTATAGATCGAAACGGGCAGGGATGAGGACTGAACTAGAAATTCCTGGGTTCTGAAGCGCGGCTTTTATACTAGAACACCCGTACATTGCATCCCTATTATATATTTCAAATTGGCTGACCTATGTCATCGGAATATTCCAAACATTTGAACTGTTAATACCAAAGGAGCGTTTGGCGTCGTACAATCGACATCTTTAACCAATTGGTACATAGCTGCGCATCGGCACTCAGCGAACTAACCATCAAGCCTTCCTATACACCAACTCATGTTTACAAACAAACCGGAGCGCCCGGAGCGCCCCTAGCGGACGCCACCGGCGCCGCGCATGCGCGATGGGGGTGTGGGCAAAAAGCTCGCCGTCGCCCATAAACAAACCATTGAAATGCGATGTTGTCGGCGTCCGTGTGAGTCCCCCTGCCCTTTTTCGCGTTCGAATTGTTGGTTCTACGTCTTCCTGGCGATGTCTGACTACCTCGAGCGGCGTCAGCGAAATTACCGAGGCTCGTTACACCGCAAACCTTCGCGTGAATAATGTGACATGTGGCGATTCATTCCGCGTGGACGCCGCAGATTGTACGCTAAAGCATGATTCGCATGATGAGATTTCGCTCGGAATTTTCAGTTGCGACGCCGCTCGGGCTGCAAAAGCGTGAACCGTAGCTGAGATGGTCGACGACGATATTGAAAATCGCAAGCAGAATCGGACCAACTGAATTAGGCATAACAAGTCGGTGTTGGTCACTGGTAACGATGACCAACATCTCTTTGTATCTACTGTTTACATCGAGCCTGCTCACCAACCTTCAAATTTAAGTCTTTTGAGGCCAGCACTCACTTCTTATCGCAAGTACCGGGCCAACATTTGGTCTACGGACCGGCGTCGTCTAAGAGAGCAGACGACAAGCAGAAACGTTTGAAAGAGCAGACGACAGTTCGAACGATCAGGTGGCCGTTTGAACTTGAAGACGCACTGAACGTAGTCCACAGGTGGTCCGCACAACTTGACAGTTTTCTAGCGTTCATGTTGAAACAAAACAAATAAATCTGATGACCACAAGTATCCGTGAATTCAACCCAAAATGCTTCTCTCCCAAGCAATCGTTGTCCGACGGCGTCTGCTTTGCCCTTTTCACGGCACATATCCAGATTCTCGGACGTATCGAGCACGTGAAAACTGACCTTCAAACCTTTCTCGACACTTTTGGTACGGCCCCAGTCGCGGCGTTTTGACGAGAAGACAGGTTTTTGTCTGGTTCCTTTCAAAACAACGCAGGAATACACGTCTGGCATGGGGAATTCTGCCCACAGCCCTAGACCGGAAGTGCGACCGACGCGCCACCACCGCGCCGTGACGTCACAGAGATGAGTTCGTTTTATCGTGGGTAGCGCCATTTTGAGAGCGAGAGAGAAAAGGGGAAAGGGCTACCGGCGCTTTCCCCCTTTCTGATTGTGTAGGAAGAGTAAAAGTCCCGGATGAGAGGCTTGGCCGGTGTTGGGTGTCTGCTGTGCCCCAACTTCTTTCGCACTTTCTTTTCTGTTTTGAACTCGCAAACTTAATTAGAGCCACGGGCTTTGATGGCAACAGTCCCCCGGTCATCGGGACACCATTGCTCGGTCATAGGGTGCACGAATAACGACAGAAAGCGTCGAATACCGCCCAAGGACCTCGTAGCTTGCATGGAATTCGGCAAGGCACGTGCGGCTGCAATGTTTTGAAGCTCCACCGCTTTCCGCGTGACTGGAAATGATGAACCATTGATAAACTTTTGCTTGCAATAGGCCCATTCCAACGCAGCCGTTTTTAGTAATGAACAAGCGATACACGAAACAGGAAGCTCAATTAACTTTTGTAAACACACGGAGCTGCTAGATATCGTTTTGCTGCGCTGCTTTTATCTTGCGTGTCCGTGTTCTCATATTTCATTGTGGATGAACGACGAAGACGTTCTAGATGTGCTTATATCGAACCGCAGAAAGCGTCAAAGCAGCCACGAATTATTTTACTATTTGATGCAATATTTTGAGTACTAACCTCCACTTTTTATCACTGACACGTTCGCTGCCACTGTTCCCCCCGTTGCCGCACTGGCGGATGCCATGACTCGAACAAAGAAACGTACACACTGGGCTCGAAGACGCAGATCGCAACACACGAGTCGTACCCTGGAGCGACCATCCAGCGCTTCAAAGCGCCCAATGAACGGAAACAACCCAAACAACCTACCAGCGGCACTCCAAGGAGCGCTTTTGTCGGCTCTCTGGTATCGCACAGGGGATCGCTATTCAGGAAAACCGATAGAACTACCTTTTCAACAATTTCTAGCCTGACCAGCGGCGGAAATAAGCCTTCAACTAAGTGTTGTAAATGATGAAATCGAGTCAGTCACCACTGCAAATTATCAATATTAAGATAAATTCAGTTACAAAATTTTACAAGCTGAAACAGCAATTATCACGAGAAAACTGGCACGCACCTTGCGAGCGTACCCCATGTTCATCGGCGGTACAGCGTTCGGTGCGCGCTCCATTCACAAGCTGTTCCGAGCACAGTCGAGAAGATGGTGTTGAGGAAATGTCTTTTCGGTTTACGAACGCAATCCACTGCCGCCAAGACCGGGGTCATGTGGAAAGCGATGGAGCTTAAAGACATTGCAGCCACTCTCGCCTTGCCGGATTCATTGCAAGCTACATAGGTCCTCGGACAGTATTCGACGCTTTCTGTCGTTATTCGTGCACCCTATGACCGAGCAATGGTGTCCCGATGACCGGGAAACTGTTGCCGGCGAAGCCCATTACTCTAATTAAGTTTGCGAGTTCAAAACAGAAAAGAAAGCGCGAACGAAGTTGGGGCACAGCAGACACCCAACACCGGCCAAGCCTCTCATCCGGGACTTTCACTCTTTCTACACAATCAGAAAGGAGGAAAGCGCCGGTAGCCCTTTCCCCTTTTCTCTCTCGCCCTCTCCTCTGTTTCTTTGTCGGTCCGTCAACATCGGCTTTTGTGGCACGACATTTTAGTATGATGTAACTACGGCAATGCCTGCAAGATCGCGGACTAAATATACACACAAGTCTTTACATTTAAGAGGGCAAATTATTCTAGAACGTGACAGGCGAGACGAAATGTCCAACGTGCCTGAATGTCCAACGAGACGAAAGATCCAACCGAGACGGAATGTTCAACGTGCCTGAATGTCCAACGAGACGAAAGATCCAACCGAGACGGAATGTCCAACGAGCCTGAATGTCCAACGAGACGGAAGATCCAACCGAGACGGAATGTTCAACGAGCCTGAATGTCCAACGTGCCTGAATATCCATTATTGGATCTTTCGTCTCGTTGGACATTCAGGCTCGTTGGACATTTCGTCTCGTAATCTGGAGAAGATGGCCCTCTAACGTCTCGTGTGACTCATAGAGAACCACGGACACTTCGCCCCAACTATGGTAGGCTTCCGCCAGCATGCGAGCCCACAAGACGTCGCCCGCCGCATCCGCACGGGTACCCAAGTAGCACACGCAGTCGGCCCGACCCCGGGGCTTCCTGGCATCTGAACGGAAAAGTCGGGCCGGGAAGACCGCTTCCCGACCTTCCCAACCATCACGAGAGCCGCAAGCGACGTGCGTGCAGCGTTTGCTCTTGCTAAAGACTAGTGATGGACCGAATCTACCGAACTTCAGATTCGGCAAAGTTCGGCAAATGCCGAACGTTTGCAGGAAAGTTCGGCAAAGATTCGGCAAAAATTCGGCAAATGTCTGCGCACACGCGAGAACGCGACGGAGCCTTGGATCGCAAATGGACGCCGTGCAGTCGTGCGGTTACCATCGTGCAGTGTAGTACAACCAGCGGTTACGGCGCGGTGTGGGGTAGGCAACACTGTAACTGTGCGTTTGTGAGCGAATGTAGTTTACTTCAATATTTTCTGCCTCAAGATTAGAAGATCGACCAGTAATTTACGCAGTCCACTGCGCAAGTGACAAATGATGTGGTGCATTCTGAGACATTGGCCGACAATTACATTAAAGCACCCCTCGCAATTATAACAATTCTGTTTTCGGCTCAGGAGCAGTGTGTTTCAAAACAAAATAATACTGCTTTTTCAATTAGCGTTATTTCGCGATTTTCATATATCTGCAAAACACTAAACACACAACTATAATACTCGACGTTACACATTCGACATTCACTCTCCCTATCTTCCAAAACGTTCGTGTGTGTATAACCCCAGAAACAGGCATTTTAAAGGTTAAAAACGAGACGTTGCGAATATGGGACGTACACTTTCATGCAAAGCTGACGTCAAGGGACTCAAATCGATGAACATGCATATTTACAATATTATTATTCTCTCTCCTGCTGAAGGCTCAGTAACCGTTGCATTCATTTTCGCGCACAAAACGGTGACTCCCAGAAAAAAGCAAGAACGCAGCGTTATTGCCTTCATTTTAGCAATGCACACACACACGCAGGCTTGCGCTGATGATGCCTCAAAACCGAAACTCTCGTAGCGTGATTCGTGACTGCGCCACGCCCGCTTCTACCCAACCTCGTTGTCACGCCACTTCTGCAAGGAGTCACTAAAATTGCCAGTAAACACACAAAAACATCACCGATAAGATTATCTTGCAGAATATCATCTTATTTAGTAAACATGTTGCATTTAAGGTAAAAAAAAAAAAGAAAGAAACATAAAGCCTTTTTTTCGCCAGAAAAAAACGAAATATCAACGAGTCGGGTAACAATGTATTTTTGCCGAATCTTTGCCGAATCTTTAGAAACACAGGGGCCAAAAAGCTCGAGAGATTGTTGAAGCTCATAGAATAAAGAAGGAGGGGTCAGTCTGCGTGAGTCAGGCTTCCTTGAATTTGCTGGACAATGAGGTCGAGTTTTTAGATCGGGGATGACGCATATAACATTGTGTAACTGATAGCACCCAATTTTGTGAGGCGCATGCGCATTTACATCGAGATTAGAGAGTCGTGTTGTCGTATATTTTTCTTCGGGGTTTCCTGAGAATAAACCTTTCAGTTGTTAGTCAGCGCTCGTCCTGTCCAGTTCCTTCCTCTGTCCTTGCAAAAATTCGCGCTGTTCCATTATGAATCCATACCAACTTGCCCAGTTATCATGTTTACTAAGTCTTTAGAAAAGTTCGGAAAATGTTCGGCTTTGCCGAATCCCAAGATTCGGCACTGAACTTTCGATTCGGCAAAAGTTCGGCCTGTCACTACTAAAGACGAAGCAGTGCATTCGTGAGCGACCGAAAAAAAGAAAAAGAAAAAGAAAAAAAAAAAAAAAAAGAAGAGCACCGGTCGTTCTTTCGCTCGTTTGCTGTTCTCCTTTTCTCCGCCTTGTAGCTTTTTCTTTCACTTCGTTTCTTTTTGCGTTTTTTTTTTTATTCCCAAGTCTTGACGAGAATCCTGAGCTTTCATCCTGGAGAACTTTCCGTTTCATACATGGCGTGCAAGGGTGGGAAAGGTACTGAAATAGTGCGCATGAAAAAACACAAAAACAAAAGTTACTCCGCACGTTTCGTGGACGAGCGGTACAAGGCGCTGAAAAAACAGTTCGAGTGCAGGCTAGCTGGTGTAAGTTGAACGTGATTGTAAACCTGAGACTGGGGCAGAAAAGAGAACAGAACAGAAGGTAGAAAAAGAGGAGGCAACGTCTCAACGATGCAAAAGATTTTTTTTTTTGTCGACGTATTTGTTGCGCTAAATTGTGCGCATTGCGGAACTGCCTATTTCAATTCATATTTTCTTGTTGCTTTTTATTTATAAGGGGGTATACTAGGGGCTGGTGTTCCGTTTGAACCCCGCGCCGGCCTCGTCAAAACGGAAGAACGATCGAGATCCAGGGCGTCTGTAGTTAAAGCCGTTTATTTACATGGTGATAGTAGCGTGAAAATCAGAGTACCTTGAGAGTGCGGTGGACGGTCCTTTATACAACGAATACTGGGATTAGGGGACCGCACTGCCATTGGTCGGACGGCTTGGTATTCCCTCGCATGCTGTGACTTCATGGAAGTTTCCTTCAGAGTCGGAATACTCGCCGGTGTATGGAAGTCATCCAGACGGCAGTACCTCTCTGCTCTGGTGCCGGCGCCCCCATGAACCGGGAGTGATTCACAATAGACGCGTACACAACACACGACACTCGAGATCAGGATCGAGTGTTGTTTCCTTTTCGAGGAAAGCAGGGGCCTCGGAATACAGGCACGGGCATGTGCGTCGTCCACTTAGCCGATTAAGGTTAAGGTGCCTCAGGCAGATGGAGCCGACCAAGGTTACGGTCCCGCAGGCAAAAGAACTCAGACGCTTGGAATGCAACCACGGGCATCGTCCGCTTAGCCGATCAAGACAGAGCCGTAGGCACGATTCATCACCGACACGGTTCCTTCTTGAGGCTTGTTTCACTTTGAAGCCATAAGGCTGATTTTAACACCAGAAATAACAGAAGGTAGGTCACAACACGGTCCGCGTGCTCGAAACTTTCACGTTGCGAGGTTTTCTCTTCGGGGACGCCACGTTGCCAGACACTCCGGTATCGTTACTGACCGTCTCCAGGACTTCACGGACCGACGTCTCCGGGAAACGCGTTCTTGAACTCGCGTACACGTTGGCGATCACCTGCTTGCACGATCTTCTCACAATGAATCTCCGAATATATCCGAGCAGGAGAGGAAAGCTTCTAGCGTAAGACGCCATCTTCTCAAAACCGGGGAGGCCAAGGAGGATAGAAGCGTAGGAGAGGGCATGACGACAGCCGCGTAGCCTCCCCAAGCCATGCTCCCTTGACGCCTCGCCTCTTTCTCATTTTCCTCCTTACTCTCCTGACTTACAACGCCAACGTGACCACATCACGTGACTGTAGGTAGCCTTCGTCTAGCTATGGGGTACTAGAATACACCACAGGCTAGCCTTCTATCTAATAAAACCTAGCGGACGGAGCGCGCGCAAGCCTGCAAGGAGTCCTTCTACAATCAACGATCCATCTCACACGTGACATGTCACGCGCACCAATAGCCAGAGAGATCTACGGTCACGTTGGCCACAACATCGTTTAAACTTTTTTTATGATTAGGCTTCACCAATATTGCAACGTGGGCTCTCCTAGTACTTCTAACTAGGGGTGTCGCGAACTTTTGTCGAACCGGATTTTTAGGTCGAACTTTCGGGGTTCGACTGGGTCGAACCGGTCGACGAACCTTCGAAGCTTTTCACCAGATTTGACCGGTTCGACTTTGCGGACAGTGTGGCCAGACCTTGATAGACGCATGTCTAGGTTTGGAGTGTGGAGTGGGTAAACTTTATTTTAGCCTGCAGTAAAACGCGCGCTTGCGCGCGCGCTCCGGACGGGGCCTACATCGTCCTCTGGGCGCTGGGTCCCTGCCGGGCCAGCGCCCCGATGACCTGCTGGACGGCCCAGAGTTGTTGTTCTTGATTATCGCTCCCTGCGGCTGCTTCAAGTCGCAGCGGGATGCTCCCAGACTTTGATTCTTCCGGGTACTTGATACAATCCCACAGCATATGTGCGAAGCCGGCCGTCTCCCTTCGGCAGACTCTGCACTTGTCTGTCGGGTGCGCCTCGGGATACATTCTATGCATCAGCAACGGGCTGGGGAGTGAGCCCGTCTGCAGCTGTCTAAATAAAACGGCTTGTTCTCGACTGAGCCCCGAGCAAGGTGGTGGGAGAGTTCTGCGAGCTAGGCGGAAAGCCTTGGTTATCTCGTTGTAGTCGGTCATTCGGTCCTTGGTGCTGAACCACAGCGGCCAGTCGGTCGAGGCCGTTAGCGCGCGCGCCTCGGCATGTGCTGTCTCGTTGTGGTTGGCGTTTCGATCCGACGCCTCGCCCGCGTGCGCGGGGAACCATTTGATTCTCACTTGTTTGCTGCCGCCGTCGTTCTTGGTTGACTGCAGTATGCGCACCGCTTCCTTCGATATCATGCTTTTGGCATAATTCCTCACCGCCTGCCTCGAGTCACACAGCACCGTGTGGCAGTCGCGGTCGGCGATGGCCAGGGCGATGGCTACCTCCTCCGCTTGTTCTGCCTTGGTGCATCTCGTGCTGGCGGTCGTGCGAACGGTGCCGGTCGCGTCGACGACAACTGTCGTGAAACCGTGTAGCTTGGCGTATTCAGCCGCGTCCACGTAGCGTGCGTGTCCGTCGGCCGCGTGCTGATCTATCAGGGCCCTGGCTCTCGCCGCTCTCCTCCCTTTGTTATACTCCGGGTGCATGTTCCTCGGTATAGAGTCCACTCTGATGTTGTTCCTGATCTCATCGGGGATGGGGAGCTGCGTCCGCTCCCTGCCTTGGTAGCCAACTCCCAGGTTGTCCAGGATTTTCCGGCCGGCCTTGGTCGTAGATAGTCTTTCGAGTTGAGCGTTGCGTTGGGCTTCCGCTATCTCCTCTAGCGTATTGTGCACCCCCAGCTGCAGGAGGCGGTTGGTGCTCGTTGTTTCGAACAGTCCCATTGCCGTCTTGAAGGCCCTACGGATGAGTATATTTATCTTGTTTCTCTCGCTCTTCTTCCACTTGTGGTAGGCCGCCACGTACGCTACGTGGCATATGACAAACGAGTGGATGAGTCTGATCAGGCTCTCTTCCCTCATTCCACTTTTCTTGGTCGTGACTCGCTTGAGTAGTCTCGTGGCGTTTGCCGCTTTCGCTATGAGCCGGGTGACAGTGTCACCGTTTCTGCCGTGCGTCTCGATCGTCATTCCTAAGATTCTGATCTTGGTGACTCTTGGGATCTCGTTTCCTTCTCTGCTCTTCACTTTGATTGCCTCGTAGTTTCTCGGGCTGCTCTTGGGTTTGCGGTGCTTGACGGGCGGGTATACAAGGAGCTCCGACTTGCTCGGCGAGCACCTGAGCCCCGTTCCGTCAAGGTGGTCTTCGATCGCGTCGACAGCCGCCTGTAGAGTGGATTCGATGTGGGCATCGCTGCCCCCTTCCACCCACAGCGTTATGTCGTCCGCGTATATCGTGTGTCGAACTTCCTTGATGTTTCCGAGCCTTTCGGCCACTCCTATCATCACCAGGTTGAAAAGCATCGGCGAGATGACTGATCCTTGAGGTGTGCCTGTGCTTCCCAGCTTCTTCTCTTGCGCTTGGAGATCCCCCGCTCTGAGCTCGGCAGTTCTGTCCGTGAGAAAATCTTTGATGTATTTGTATGATCTCTCTCCCATGTTGAGTTTCGAGACTTGGCATAGGATCGCCGAGTGCTTCACCTTGTCGAAGGCGCTCTGCAGATCGAGTCCCAATATCGCTTTGTTGTCGCTGGTGTTGCCGTCGATGATCTGGTGCTTGAGTTGAATCATTGCGTCTTGGGTACTGAGGTGCTGCCTGAAGCCGATGATCGTTTCCGGGTAGAGGTCCTCTTTCTCGAGGTATTCCTGCCACCTCTTGAGCAGGACGTGCTCCAGCACCTTGCCCATGCAAGACGTGAGCGATATGGGTCGGAGGTTGTCGGTGTCTGGTGGCTTGCCCGGCTTGGGGATCAGGATAGTCTTGGCCTTCTTCCACTGCGTCGGCAGCGTTCCCGTTTTCCAGCATTTGTTGTAGTAGCTCGTGAGACTTTCGATGGATTTGTCGTCGAGGTTCTTGAGTGCTTTGTTGGTGATGCGGTCCGGTCCGGCCGCCGACTTGCTGTTGAGGTCTTACAGCGCCGTGCGAACCTCCTCTACGTCTATGTCTCTGTCAAGACGCTCGTTGCGTAGCCCCCCGTACGGCCCGTGGCACTCCGTTGGAGTAGTCGGCAGGTATCTGTCGCTGATGCGCTTCGTCACATGCTCGGCTCCGTGTTTAGTGACCTCTCGATGGATGAGTTTCGCCAGTCGGTCTCTTTGGTGTGACTTAGTCTTAGTTTTGTCGAGCAGATGCCTAAGCAAGTTCCACGTTTTCCCGTTATGCATCTGTCCGTCGGCGGCGTTGCATATCTCGTCCCATTGTTGGGCGCATAGCGTGCGACAGTATTCCTCGATTGTCCTGTTAAGTTCTGCGACTTTTTTCCGTAGCCTACGATTGAGGCGTAGCTTTTTCCATCTGTTGAGTATGGACTGCTTGGCCTCGATGAGGTGTGCCAGTCGGCTGTCCATTGTGTTCGTTTCGAGGTCTGTTTCTATGTTCTTGGTTGAGTTTTGAACGTCTTGAATGATCTTGTTGGTCCATGTTTCGATGTCATCAATTTCGGTCTCTTCTTCCGCCTCCTGATTTCTGTTATCTCTGAATGCGGTCCAATCGATCCACGTATGTTTCCTGACATTAGCACTGCTCTGCTCCGGTATGACGATTTCCACTATCATGTGGTCGCTGCCGAGGTCCATCCCCGTGTTCCTCCACGTGATCGTGATCGGTTCATTGTTCTTGACGAACGTGAGGTCAGGGGTGGTATCTCGGGACACGGAGTTGCCCATTCTCGTTGGGAGAGCCGGGTCGGTTATGAGTGTGTAGTCGAGCTCCGCCGCATCGTGGGATAGGTTTCTGCCTTTCGCATTACTCTTGACGTAGCCCCACGCCGGATCCATAGCATTAAAGTCGCCGCACGCGACCAGCGTGCTCTGGCCGGCCGTCGTGCTTGCCTTGTGAAGAATGGCTTTGAACCTCTGCAGTCTCTGCGATGGGTTACTGTAGATATTCAAAATGAAGATGCTGTTTTTTCTTTGCTTGGTCGGTATGAGTTCGGTGAGCGTGTGTTCGATCCTGACGTTGCTTAGTCGATGTTCGACGAAGGTGAGACCCTTCCTGACCAGGGTGCACAGACCTCTGCCGTCGGACGGGCCCGCGTGCACCCTGTAGCCGGGGAGGGACGGCTTTTCCGTTAGCGTTTCTTGGAGTAGGAGCACGTCGGGCTTGCGCGCAGCGTGCTCAATGTGTTGCTGGACAACTGCCCTTTTCTTGACTAAGCCGCGGCAGTTCCACTGCCACATCGTTATGCCTGTGGAGCTGGAGGCCATGATGGTCCTATTCGAAGTTCTCCGGGTTGCTGCGCTTGGTTGACTTGCTGCTGTAGGGGCCCGAACGTTGGGTTGCTTAGGGTTAGTTGCAAGCTCCTTTCCAGGTTATTGAGTCTGTTGACGTTCTCCGTTTGGAAGGCTTGGATGGCTTCCTTCATCGATTTGATCATATCCTCGAGGCTGCTGAGTTTCGCCTCGACATTGTTGTTGCTGCTGCCGGAGCTGCTGCTGCCGGAGCTGCAGCTGCTTACGTTTTTCGTGGTCTTACGCAATTCGAAGGCCCTTTTCTTCGGTGCCGGTGCTTTATCTCCGTCTGTCGTAGCTTCTTCGACCTTGTTGTTGTCGCTCGGGCAGGATCTTGGCTGTTCGATGGTGCATAAGACGTTGCGAATCTCCGCTATTTCCTTGGTGAGGTTGTTGATGGTGGCTCGCAGGGACGCGTTCTCCTGTTTCAGGGCCTCGTTGATTTCTCGTTCCTTGGTTGAAGCTTTGTCTTCTTTCTTGGCATTGTCGTTCGAATTGGTCTTCTTGATACCTCGTGCGGCGTCGGCCCAACTGACTCTCTCGCGCGACTTTGATCTTTGGCTTTTTGTTTGTCGCGCGTCTCTGCTCTGGCTCCTGCTGCTGCTATTTCTCGACGGCGCGCGGTTTCTCGATGGCGTCCTTGACTTGCGGGCAGCTGGCTCGTCGAGTAGCGGGAAGTTGCTCTCCGACGGCAGCCAGTCGCTGACGTTTTGCTTTCGGCGCTCCCACTGCCGCTTGCGGACGACGTAGGGAACCTTGTATTTGGCTTTACATTCTCTATCGGCGGTCAAGTGAGCGCCTCCGCAAAGTTTGCATTTGGGCGTACATTTGTGGTCTTCCTTTGGGTTTGTTTGGCCGCAGCCCCTGCAGATGCGGTTGGTTGGAGTTGGGCACACGTCCTTGCGATGCCCGACCCGGCCACACTGGTGGCAGACGTCTATTTGCTTTCTATACAGGTTGCACGGTATGAGCGTGACACCGTATCGGACAAAGTTCGGTACCTTGGGTCCTCCGAAGGCTACAATGATCGTGGTCGTGTTGCCGATTCTTTTGGCTCCTACGGCGAGTGGGTTTCTGTCGTTTACAATGTTGCTGTCGAGTTCTTCGGCACTCGCGTTGACAGGGATGCCGCGGATGATGCCCTTCACGGTGTCGTGCGGCGCCGTGCGGTACGCGCTGACTTCGAAGGTCTTGTCTTGAATGGATATCGTCTGAATTCTCGCGTAGCGGACGGCGTTTTCCTCCTTAGGCGTGCTGACTACCATGATGTTTTGTAGCGCGTTTGGGCAAATGGTGTCTGATGCGTTCTCTTCAGTCGTAATCTTGGCCGCGGCGAGAATGGCCGTGGCGACGGTCGTGGTGCCAATCTTGGTAATGTCCAATCCCCCACGGGGTCTGATGACGATCTTGTTTTCCTCCAGCGGCATGGCTGGCATTCTCGCTGCCTTGATGGCCGAGGCTCTAACGTTCTTGTTACCCTTCGCATTCTTGCTTACTTGGTTGTCGGTGCCGGCGAGCTTCGCGACAAGGTCTCGTTGACGTAGTCTGGACATGCGTTCCCCCACTTGCGTCCATCCAGTGCCGCTGTGGAATTCCTCTGGTGAAAGATCTTCGCCTTGAACTTGCACGCACATTTGGGAGTCGAAGATCGTTGCCCGAGCGGACGTCCCCTCCATCTCGGGGCTTAGTGGCCGCCGCCGAAACGGCGAGCCGCGGCAGGAGCGACAGCGACTAGGCCTATCGCTCGTGGAGCACACCTAGGCCTAGCGGCCCCGCGCACGACGGTGGTGGAAAATGTCTGTTATTTCGGCAAAAAAGGCGTACCTTTGGGAACTTTGTTATCCGTTGGCGTCTCTCGACTTCACAAACTCACTGGGATACACAAGACCTTGAATCACGCAAATTAATACTGCGAAATTAACCATAAATGACGGAGCCGATAGGAACTAGTCCGTTCGCTTCGGCGTCCTCTTCTTCCTCCTCTAGGTTTGGAGAATTAATTTTGATGCAAAGGGTTATTTTATTTTATGAACAGTTGCAATTAAAAGAAACCAATTCTAATCACTGAAGACGTTAATAACTTAATTTTTTTTTGTACTGTATTGTAACCTAACCAATCAGCGGTGCCCTTAATTCATCCCTTAGCCATTACCATCCAATCCGAAGCCAACTGGCCAGCCTGTCGCGCATGCGCACACGAGTCGAACCTCAACACAAGGTTCGTCGAAATTTCCACAAAAAGTTCGAAAAAGTCGAACCTGGTCGAACTCGACCCTCGGCCGGTTCGCGACACCCCTACTTCTAACCTCTTGGGCGAGGCAGGGGAAGCCGCACAACCTGAAAACCCGAAGCGACTGCCGCACGGACGAAAACGAAAAACAATTTGGAGTTTGGAGTAGTTTACATTATGTTTTCCTGTTTATTGAAAAAAAGTCGGTGTTCCGTCGAAATCATAACGCCACTATCAGTTACTGGCTCCGAAGAAGCACATTTTTCAACTTTTTTTCATTTTCGCGGGGGGCGCATTACTGAATTGTCATTGAGATCAGTGGGCAGCACTATTTTATGGGGCGAACGTAGGCGGTCGGCAGTGCAAACCGGTGCGCTAGCTTTGACTGCGTTGCACGCTATGTATGAAACGGAGTATAGGCAGGCGAGCCGTGGCGTCGACGCCGGCTGGCTGGAGCCTACCCGACCAACGCAAGCCTTTTTTTTTAGAAAAAAAAATGGTTATATGATACGTGATACCATTCCTACTGCGCATTAGCGAGTTACTTTTGGCGGGATCACTCGTCTTTTGTGCCTCTGTCGCTTCTGTCCGTTGTCTCCGAGGCCTCGCGGGGGAGGCGGTGCGTATCAGCTGTCTAACACCGTTGCAAGAATTCAAGAGGTGAGATTCAGTAGAAGCGTGAGGTTACTTTGAGTAGTGTGTTTGCTGTTCAAATCGAACATTACTATATTATTGGTAACTTCCCCTGCAAAAAGGGAACCAAGTTGACGTTGTTCTCCCACCTCATGTGGACGTTACGAATGACGCGGTGCGATTTGATTCAAGCTGAATTCGGTATCAACACCTCTACTTCATGTTATTGTCTGACTGGTAGCGCCACTGCAGGTGCGGCGGGCGCTGGGCGGCGTTAGCGGCCATGGTAATAAAGGCGGTGGCCATGGGGTTCCAGTTCAGTTGTGTTGCGGGCCAAGGCGGCCCGCTGGTTATCTGTAACCTAACATGTAATAAATGTTGCGTTGAACGAACATAACAATTTTTTGACGAGGATGGGATCCCACTAAAATGAGTTAGGCCAGTTCGTATATTTTTTTTTTTTTTTCCTGGTTCGCGAGCAACCGCCAAGCACCGCCCCCAAGATGCCGAAGTTGGAGCCGTTCGCCGGGGACGGCGGGAAGGACTGGAACGAATACGTGGAGATTCTGGAGCAGTGCTTTATAACAAACTAAGTCGAAGAGGCAAGACGGCGAGCGGTCTTCCTGAGTCACTGTGGACGAGCAACGTACTCACTGCTGCGGAGGCTACTGGCCCCACGGAAGCCTAGCGAGGTTCCTCTCGACGAATGTTTGGCGGTGCTGACCGATCACTACGCGCCGAGATCATCGGTTATTGTTCAGCGCTACCTGTTCTACTCCAGAGGACAGCAGGAAGGTGAGCCAGTCAAGGACTTTTTGGCAGGACTGCGTCAGTTGGCGGCGCCCTGCGATTTTGGCGGTGAGCTGGACAATAACTTGCGGTACAGGATGGTCCACGGTATCGGTGACGACGCAATGAGGAAGCGTTTGCTAGAAGAGCCTGAACTAACACTGGATAAAGCATTAAAGATCGTGACCAGCATGGAGGCAGCGGCAAAGGGGGCTAAACAGCTAACGCAGCGCTCTGGAGGCTCAGAGGTGAACCGGGTCACGGGGCCCAGGGAGGTAGTTTCCCGCTGTCGTCGCTCCGGAGGACGACACAGTGACGCTACGTGCAGGGCCCGAGACCTACGGTGTTTCAAGTGTCAAGAACGCGGTCATTTAGCACGAGTGTGCACCCAGCCAACGGGGGCTCAACCGAAGGGCAAGGAACGCCGTGTTGAAGATATCGCCGGGGAACGGTTTGGGGAAGGGCGGCGGAACTCCAGCAAGGTACGCGCAGTAAACGTAGCTTCTAGCGACGGCGACTCGGACACTGCGGAGGTCGAGAACTTGTGGTCGCTTCATCCTGAGACATTTCCATTGTCCAGCGTCGGGGTCATCCGGTCTGTGGAACAGCACGTACCACCCATCTATGCCGAGGTCAAGGCTCAAGGCAAATCGGTCAGAATGGAACTGGACACGGGAGCCGTGGTTTCAGTGATTGGGGCAGCTGAGTTCAAGAGGCCTTTTCCTGATGTCACCGTAGAGGCACCTGATGTCCGTTTGAGAAGCTATTTTGGAGGTACCGCCGCGGTCGTTGGAAAGGCGGTGGTAGATGCGGAATTCAGCGGAAAGCACGCACGGCTGTCACTTTTTGTGGTTCAAGGGGACGCTCAAGACCTTCTAGGGCGAAATTAGGCCAAGCATTTGGCATGCCTCTGGAGAAGTTGCTGAACATCAACCAAGTGGGCGGCATGGACGAACTGGTGAGCATGTTCCCAGCTCTGTTTTCGGCGGGTCTGGGGAAGCTACAGGGAGTGACAGCAAAGATATGTGTTGCAGAGGGAGTGAAGGCGAGATTTTTCAAGCCCCGTCCATTGCCTTTTACACTACAAGACCTGGTGGCGCAGGAACTTTAGCGGCTACAGAAAGAAGGCGTACTGGTGCCCGTTCGGGTTTCCGAGTGGGCTGCACACATTGTACCCGTACTTAAAAGGGACGGCCGGATAAGAGTGTGTGGAGACTTCAAAGTCAGTCAACCAGGCCGCAGAAATCGAGGCATACCCTGTTCCGAGGGTTGATGAGTTGTGAGCTAAGCTGTCGGGGGGCATGAAGTTTTCGAAGCTAGATTTGAGTGACGCTTATGAGCAGGTTGAGTTGGACACCACCTCGCGGGCATATGTGACAATTAACACGCAAAAAGGGTTGTTCCAGTACACCCGGTTGCCGTTTGGGGTGTCGCCGGCACCTGCAATTTTTCAAAGAGTGACGGACAGTCTGCTACAAGACTGCCAAAGGACAGTGGTATATTTTGATGATATCCTAGTGACTGGCAAGAACGACAGGGAATACTACAGAAACCTGGAGACAGTGCTGAAGAGGCTACACAGTGCTGGGTTGAAGTTGAAACTAAACAAAATTAATTTTTCTCGCAGGCAGTGTCGAGTATTTGGGCCATGTCATTGATGCTTAGGGTCTTCATCCAGCGCCTGGGAAGGTTGAAGCTGTCGTCGGGGCTCCTAAGCCAACAGGCGTGAAGGAGTTGCAGAACTACCTGCGCTTGCTGAACTTCTACCGGCGATTCCTGCGAAACTTGTCATCGGTGCTCCATCCACTCCACGTGCTGCTCAAGAAGGGAGAGACATGGCGTTGGGGCCAAGAGCAACGTCAAGCATTTGAGACAAGTAAGCAGTTACTGGTAGCAGCATCGGTGCTGGAATACTATGACCCGGGCCAGCCACTGGTTCTGTGCTGTGATGCATTCCCCTATGGGGTAGGAGCGGTGTTGTCACCTAGGCTACCAAAGGGAGAAGAAAAGCCGATTGCTTTCGTCTCGAGGCGGTTGACGGTGGCCGAGAAGAATGAGTCAGCTCGACAAAGAGGCCCTTGCTATTGTTTTCGGAGTATCCAAGTTTAACCAGTTTGTGTGGAGACGGCAGTTCGAGATCTTTTCGGATCACAAGCCGCTACTCGGTCTCCTGGGTCACGACCGGGGCATTCCTCAGCAGTGCTCGCCACGTGTATTGCGATAGGCTCTGAAACTCAGCTGTTACGACTACAGGCTAGGATGCAACTTGGGGAACATAGACAAATTGAGCCGCCTTCCATTGGCAGCGACTTCCATGGAAGATCAGGTGGTGGGCGACGTTTTTCTCTTGGAGAAGGTTTATCCCGACTTGATGTCTGCAGCGAAGATGGCGAGGGCTACAAGCCGAGATCCTGTCCTGGCGGTCCTGCGAGAGAGTTTGACGACAGGGACAGACCTGCCTGCTGCAGAGGAGTGGCGGCCATTTGCGGCAAGACGGGGGGAACGCAGCATTCAAGATGGCTGCGTGCTTTGGGGGAGCCGGCTTGTGGTGCCGGCATCTCTTCGGGTGGGCGTGTTGGACCTGCTGCATGAGACGCATCCTGGTATAGAAAAAATGAAGGTAGTGGCCAGGAGCCACGTCTGGTGGCCACGAATGGATGATGACATTGCACAGAAAGTGAACACTTGCCGTACGTGCCAGGCATATCAACGAGCTCCGAGGTCTGTGCCGCTCGTGCCCTGACCATGGTCGAGATTGCATCTGGATTTTGGGGGGCCGTTCCAGGGAGTGTACTTTTTAGTGCTGGTGGATGCCTACTCGAAACGGATTGAGGTGGTGAGGGTGCCGTCTCCATCGGCTGAAGCCACTGTGAAGTGTCTGCGCACTATTTTTGCAGCCTATCAACTACCGGACGTGGTGGTTAGTGACAATGGGCCGGCGTTCGTCAGCTCGGAGTACAGGACCTTCTTGGAGCGCAACGGCGTCAAGGCTGTGTTCATTCCTCCTCACCATCCAGCGTCGAACGCTGCTGCGGAAAGAGTGTGGCAGACCATAAAAATCAAGCTCAAGAAGGCTGAGCCAGGCCTGTTCGAGACCAAGATCGCCAGGGTGTTGCTGAACTACCGGACCTCTCCGCACTATCTCACAGGACGCACACCTGCAGAGTTGCTGATGGGTCGTCGCCTGCGGACGGTTCTGGACCTTCTGCATCCTGACCTCTGGACACGGGTCGGTTTTCAGCATTTGCAGCAGAAGCAGCGTCACGAACAGGGGGATCTCGCAAGGACCCCCTGCCACCCTCTGGAGCCAAAGTGTGGGCTCGTAACTTCAGGCCTGGAACACCATGGGTGCTTGGAGTGGTGGGTGAAGCCACTAGTGCATCATCAGCAGAGGTAACGCTACCTGATGGCACTGTTTGGAACCGCCATGGGGACCATCTGCGACACCGAGCGGCACCTGACACTACCACCAGCACAAATGGAAGCAACATGGTTGCGGCGCCACATGAGCCATCCCCAGCTGAACGAGGAACTGTCGTGAGCGAGACCAGTTGGTCGCCCGAGGTTGTGACCAGTGCACAACCCCCGGAGGCTCTTCAAGGCGTTCTGACTAGGCCATCTACCCCAGTGCTCAGACGGTCAGCCCGGGACAGAAGACCCGTGTCGCGTTATTCACCGTAGCTCGCGTGGAACTTTGCCGTGTTTCCGGGTATTGCTTTTCTTGAGGGCAAGGAATGTTATAGTCTGACTGGTAGCGCCACCGCGGGTGCGGCGGGTGCTGGGCGGCGTTAGCGGTCATGGTAATAAAGGCGGTGGCCATGGGGTTCCAGTTCAGTTGTGAAGCGGGCCAAGGCGGCCCGCTGGTTATCTGTAACCTAACATGCAATAAATGTTGCGTTGAACGAACATAACACTTCATATCTAATAGGAGAATGTTTTTAACTTCGCCGTATGGATTTGATGCCAGGAACTCGTGTTGTGGCCTTGAAACCGGTTGAAAGGCACGCTCGTAGATGACTGTACCATTATACGCCAACTCATGTTTACAAACAAACCGGAGCGCCCCTAGCGGACGCCACCGGCGCCGCGCATGCGCGGTGGATGGTGCGCAAGAAGCCCGCTGTCGCCCCTAAACAAACCATTGAATTCCGTTGTTGTCGGCGTCGGTAGGAGTCCCCGTGCTCCTTTTCGCGTTGTAATTGTTGACTCTACGTCCTCCTAACAATGTCTGACTACTTGAGCGGCTTCAGCAAAACTAACGAGGCAAAACTTTGCGTGAATAATGTGACGTGCGGCGATTCATTTCACGTGGACGCCGCAGAATGGGCGCTAAAGCCTGACTCCCACGATGAGATTCTGCACGCTATTTTCAGTCGCAACGTCGCTCGGACTGCAAAAGCGTGGACCGTGGCAGAGATGGTGGACGTCAATACTGAAAACCCCAAGTAGAATCGGGCATTACAAGTCGGTGATGGCCACTGGTAACAATGATCAACATCTTCTTGTATCTGTTTACACTTAGCCTCTTACCCCAACCAACCTTCAAAAGTGTTTTGAGGCCTGCACTTAGTTCTTATCGCAATTACCGGGTCAACGTTTGGTTTACGGGCTGCTGTCGTTTGAACGAGCTGACGACAAAAAGCAGCTAAGTTTGAAAGAGCAGAGGACAGTTCGAACGCATGCGCAATGGAGTACGGGCAAGAAGCACCGCGTCCCGCGTCAGCAAACCATTCGAATGTCACGTTATTGGCGTCTTTGTGAGTCTGCATACTCTTTTTTGCTTTGGAATTGATGATTCTACGTCCTCATCGCAATGTCTTACCACTTTAATCGCCTGAGCGAAATTATCAAGGCTCGTTACGCCGCTAAACTTTCCGTAAATAATTTGACGTGAGGTGATTCATTCGCATGAACGCCGCAGAATGGACGCCAAAACTATGATGAGGTTCTTCTAGCTATTTTCGCTGGCGACGTCGCTCGTGTTGCAAAAGTGTAGAAGGTAGCGGCGATGATCAACGTCGATACTGAAAATCGGAAGCGCGAACAGACCAAGCGTAACAAGTCGGTGATGGCCACCGGCACCAATGATCAACATCTTATATCTACTGTTTACACGGAGCCCACCTAAGTCTTTTGAGGCCTGCAATTACTTCTTATTGCAATCACTGGGTCAAAGTTTGGTCTACGGGCCGCTTTTGTTTGAACGAGCAGACGACAAAAAGCAGACAAGTTTGAAAGAGCAGACGAAAGTTCAAACGATCAGGCGGCCGTGTGAATTTGAAGACGCACTGAACCCGTGGGTGGTTCGGACAACTTGGCGAATTTCTCTCGTTTATGTTGGAACAAAGCAAATACATCTGGCGACCACAAAGTATTGCCCGCACAAGCAATCGTAGTTCGACAGCGCCTGGTTTGCCCTATCCACGGCTACTATCTACGTTCTCCGACGAACGGAGGGGGCAAAAACACATAAAAACTGATCTTCAAACCTTTCCAGACTCTCTTTGTACAGCCCCCGTCGCAGCATTTTGACGAGAAGGTAGGCTTTTTGTCTTGTTTCCTCCAAAGGAACTTAGGAATGCATCTCTGGCACGGCGACTTCTGCCCACCGCCCCAGACCGCGAGTGCGTCCGGTGCGCCACCACGGCGGCGTGACGTAGGAGAGTTGAGTTCGTGTATAGTATAGTTGCATCATCATTTGATGCGGCGCGGCAGGCCTTTATTATTTTCAAATCCCAGTATGTCGTCGCTATCTGCTGGTGGATACCTGAAGCAGAGAAACTGAGTGCTCGCACCTATTAGAACTTGCAGCGAAAGCCGGTGCAGCCAAAGGAAGCTTAATTATAGCAGGAATAGGTAAAGGAGTACGTGGTTGAAGGTGAGAAAAGTTCGTATGGGTGCCGTGGGCCTCATAATAATAATAATAATAATTTATTGGCACGGGGTAATTTCGAGACGACCCGCGCAAAATCGCCCAGGTTTATCGAGACCTCATCAAGCTTTAGATCAACGGCTCCCCTATTGCTCGACTCCCCCACATCAAGGTCCTGGGCTTCATCTTTCAGCAGGATGGCCGCAGCACCTAACCTAACCTAACCTAACTTAACCTAACCTTGAACATAAAAAACAAATCGATGGCATCTTTCTTGACTTTGCAAAAGCCTTCGATAGGGTACCTCATAATCGTCTTTTGACCAAACTTCCTTATTTTAAAATTGATCCCCTTATCATCGCCTGGATATCACAATTTCTTTCTGGTCGCTCTCAATTCACCGTCGCAAACAACTCCGAGTCATCTCGAACTAACGTAACATCAGGCGTCCCTCAAGGAAGCGTACTCGGACCACTTCTTTCTCTAATCTACATTAATGATCCCCCTCTCTGTGTCTCTTCCACCATTCGCCTTTTTGCAGATGACTGCACAATTTATCGCACAATCACGAATACTGACGATCATTCATCCCTGCAAACCGACTTATCATCCATTGCTCATTGGTGTGACACGTGGCAGATGTTGTTGAACTTAGATAAATGCAAAGTGCTAACCTTTTCTCGAATTTCGTCACTATCTTCTTACACCTACAATATTAACGACACTGTACTCAGTAGTGCTTCATCGTACAAATATCTTGGTCTTCATATAACAAGCGATTTAACATGGACCACTCATATTAATCACATAATCGCTAAGGCAAATAGCACACTGGGCTTTCTACGAAGGAACTTAAGACTCGCCCCCCTAAAGTGAAACAGATCGCATACCTAAATTTAGTCCGCCCCAAGCTAGAGTACGCTGCATCCGTATGGTCCCCGTGGCAGAACTACCTTAAACGAGAACTTGAAAGTGTGCGAAACAGAGGTTTGAGGTTTATTTATTCTGATTATTATTTTTGCACTAGTGTTTCTGGTTTGCGAAAGCGAGCGAATCTTCCCGAGCTCGCTTTAAGAAGGAGGATATCTCGATTGACGCAGTTTTTCAAGATCTACCACCACAACCCTACGCTTAGAAAAATTTTACTCCCAGGTCCCATTTCATTTTTCCCAAGACTAGACAACAGCTGTAAAATAGAGCCTATATTTGCCTCCACCACCTCCTACGCCAACTCTTTTCTTCCTTCGACAATATAAAAATGGAATGCTTTCCCTGATAACATTGTTACAACTAACAATGTGGACGTATTTAAAAAGCTACTAGGTGAACATTTAGATCCCTGTGCAAATAATACTGAGTCTTAATATGTTAATATCATGCCCTTCATTTACTTCTTTTATTATTTTTTGTGTTTATTTGTATTTTTATTGCTGCTCACGGGTTTGTATCACTATGCTCTATATTGAAATGTTCAGTTTGTCATTCATTGTGTTGCTGAAACTTTTAGTTGAAACGTTTAGTGTCCCATCCTTGTGTAATGCCCTGTAACGGGGCCTTCAAGGTATTATGAAATAAATAAATAAATAAACAAATCGAACAAGTGCACTAGATGATCCGGCGCATCACCCGGCAACGCCAAGGCCTCACGAATCGTGAACTGTGATAGGTAATCGAGGTCATGGTCTACTAGCACGTTATGTACGCACTCCCCTACCAGAACCTCACGGCCATGCAACGCCGGCGCCTAAAAGCGGCTTTTCGCAAGTGCACCCGCACCGCCGTCGGAGTTCCTTCCTACACCCCCAATTTTAAAATAGAAGAGACGGCCCTTTCCAACTCACTCGATGGGCGGATGGAAAACTACCACAGCGCCCAACTTCACCGACTCACAACCTCCGCACATGGCAGAGCCATCCACTGTCTGCTAAGGCATTCTACAGACCATCTGCCCCCATTCCCCTAACTCCACCTTCTTGGGGCGGCATTCCTCGTCTCGTCGTTCACCAGATACCCCGCAACATGGATCGCGCTACAGACGCGATAAGCAGACAAGACAAAGCGGACATCTCCATGAACCGACACATAAAACCTACTACACTGACGCTTGAGTCATCGACAACGAGACCGTGACGGTGACGGTCGGACCCTCCACCACCTTCACGAGGCTTCACTTCGGAGTTCCTTCAGTAGCGGAGGTGGAGACAGAAGCCACACTAGAAGCAATCATTCTTCACCAACACACCACGGCAACCATCCCTGTGCGGACGGACAGTTAGGAAGCTTTCCGCAGCTTCAAGGCTCAAGCACTGACTAGGCACATCTACACTTCCCTTCAAGAATACATGTGAACCCATCTGCAACTTACAGTTCATCTAGAATGGATACCGGCCACCAAGGCATTAAAGGGATACTACAACGAAATTTCGGCGCCTATTTTATGGTCTATATGTGTTCAAAGGAGCAGTATCACATCGAACACACCAATATCTTGTTTAAAAAGTCAAGAAAACGAATTTTAAAACGAATTAAACGATTAGCAAAGAGCACCTGGTGGATGTCGCTAACACCTCGCTTGTAATGCCCGTCTAGGAACCTTGACAGCAAGTGACGGAGGTTGTCTCGCCTCCGGCCACGACGATAGAAGAGGGGAACGAGGAACTCCCCTCTTCCCGAGAATGCCTTTTGTGTGTCGCAGAAGTCGCTATTGTCCCCCTACAAGATTATAGAAGATTAACCCGTCACTCAAAATTCGTACAAACGCAGCGGCTTCGGTGGCTGGAACGACTAGGCCATCCTCTAGGCGTCAGCCTCGCCGTAGCTTTGCTCGTCTTGAGACGACCTACGTCACGATTGCGTTGGATGTCACGTGGTCTCCGCTGGGCCTTTTCCGAGCGCTTGCCAGAGTTTGCCGTTTATAACGAAAAATACAGCCACAAAGCTCAAAATACAAACGTGCGATTGTCATTTACGGATATTGTGGATCCTATTCAACCTATTTTTGAACACGACGAGAATATTTCAAATATTGTTGAAGTATCCCTTTAAGGGAAATGAGCCAGCACACGCTCTGGCCCTGCGACAGTGAACTTCCGGGCCCCCGACACCCTGGCCAGAACTAGGCCATCCCCGCGAGGACCGCTCATAACCTCACAAGGAACAAACTGCACACATGGCCAGCTTCAGGTCCCAGCGCTGCAAGCTTCCCACCTCTTCCTGGCCCCAGTCCAAACAGGAGGCCTCTATTATCCGGCAAGCACAAACCTTCTCTCTTCCTACGAAGCACTATATGCACTTCATCCAGCGCCGATCTGGGCCCGTTTGCTCGAAGCACTAACCGCGGCTAAAGTTAGCCGCAGTACCTAGGAGAGGCATTTTGAGATCACGTGACTGGCTCAATAGGGATGCGGGGAAACCTGGCGGTGCCCCAGTGAGTAAGCGCCGCTCGCTTTGGAACTAATATGTCGTTGTAGCTGCAATATCGGGCGCGTTAGTCAGCAACGAATGGTGCAGGAGGCTTTCGCTTTGCCTTACCTCACTTAAACCGCAAAGCATGGGCAATGACATCACCGCATTTTTTAGATAGTGTTTCGATTCTGGGCACTCCTAAGCCTAAATGAACGCGATAATTGTCGGCACAGAAACGTCTTTGAGAGGCGTTTCTATGCCGAGTGGCCCCCGCAGCCATTTGCAATGGCTGCGGGGGCCACCCCTCCAATGAACACACATACTGGTCCCGTCCCATGGCCCCAACCCCTTTCACCTGTATCTCTCTCTCTCCCTTTTTCCCTCCTCATACCCCTAAGCCTGGGCGAGCATGGGCCGTTCCCCCAAAAGATCTCCAAGCCACACAGCGGCCATTCCTCGTCGCCCACATTGAACAAAATAACTCTATCCTCGGACGCCGAACCCATAGACCGCTTAAGGAGGAGGACAGCGCATCCTCATCCTCCGATAAGATTAAAAACTGCTTCGGACTTGAGTCGTTAAATAAAGTTTATTCTCTCTCTCTTTTTTTTTTCGTCAGTTAACTGAGGTAAGCCAGCTCAATATAACTCAATGATAATTAGCGGCTGAATGACAGTTGGCGCCGCCGTGTAACTCCGGCCAGTCACAATTGAGTCAACTGTCGTGGTCTTAATTACAGTTAAGAGCGCTAGTGTAGCTAAGGTATTGTACTGTTCTATTTGCATTATTGTGATTCTGTAACCTGGGGGTGACGGGATAACCTCCTGTTGATAAATGCCATATAAGAAATTAATTGTCCAGCATACTGTGTCTTACGATCACACCAAAAATGCATTTATTTACACTTACAACAACCCACCGCGCACGGAAGGAAACAAGCCGCTGTAGTACAATGAAGCGGTCGCACCAGTTTTTAACTCCCTTACGTTCGATCATAAGGCAATGCTGGCGTGTCGCATGCTACCAGATGGTGCACTTACGTGCAGGGTTCATGGGGGACCCTACGGCACAGTTGAAAGCGGACGAGAATCGGGCAAAGTTCATAAGCGGTATGTTGATCCTGAGCCTTCCCGGGATGTCTTCATACTTGATCTTTCGCACCCAAGCTTCCCTGTTCGGCTGATCGCAGAGCCCTACAGCGTAGTTGATGAAAAACAGCTGTTCCAGGTCAACCTCACCTACGTCCAAAGCCACCTTAAGTTTGTCCAAGGCCTGGCCCTGCATCGTGAGTGTCTTCATATAGAGGTCGTGGAGAGGCGCGATGATCGCGTTGTCGGCAATGTTGTCCTCCAGTTTGATTCTCGCCTCAAAGTTGTCGCCGACCAAATCTCTGATCTCAACGTAGTACTGGTCCTGGTAACACAGCTCCAGTTGCGAGAACTTGCTCAGTTCGTCCGTGTTCCACCAGGTTGCCACAGCGAGGTTATGGTCCACGGTGGCTCCGCGCCGGTCCACGGCACCAAACATTCCTCGCAGAGGGTCCGCGAGAATGATGGGGTAGAGGACAGGATCAACATTCTTTGCAATGTCATTCAGGAAGGCCACGTTTCCATGGGGAATGAACAGTACGTTCCTTCCAAAAAAGTACTCGTAGCCTGGGCAAAAGCCGGTGTGATCGTATCTAGCGTCCAAGTCGTCCTTTGGGGGCTTCGTCTCCCAGTAGACGTTCATGGTACCGGCTTGGAGCTCACGAAAACTTTCCAGGAGCCGGCTTGGGTCTAGCGGTTGTGCGTTGAAGTTGTAGTAGTTAGCGATGGTGTTGATGTCGTCCGTACTGCCGAGGAAGATGAATCTCATGTTTTCGAGCTTGTCCACTCCTATCCCGATGGCGGCACGGTCTAACCAGGATGAAGATGACAGCAGTCTATCGGCCATGCTGCTCTTGAGCTGACTTTCGACGCTAGCCATGCTGTAGTCGTAATGTTTCAGTAGCAGGGTGGAGTTTGTCTTGCTGAAAGTCATTCTGCTGAAGAAGCGCATCCCGTGCTTGTAGACCCGTTCAAGAAGATGCATGCATGCTTGCAACCGATCTGGGACAAACTCCATGTAGTTGTCATGACTTAAACGCAAAAGTGGACTGGCAACCTTAGCCAGGAGTGGGGACACGTGTACTACGAGCCGATAGCCAATGTAATTGAGCAAAGTAACAGTGTCAGTTTCATTCAAGACAGGAGCCATTTTAGTAAGGTAATCCTGGTTCATTACGGCTACGGGCTTCTCGTTGTCGAACGTCTCTATGTCCTGAAAAAGAATGGTAAGGTACTCTTTCCAGTCCCACTTTCCCTTTCTATCCAGCTGTCCAACTCTTTTGATTCTGTCCTGAAACTCAACAAATCGGGTGACGGTCATCACGCTGAGCAACTTTTTTTCGAGAAGAGCGATGGCTTCTGCCTGTTCTGTGACATCCACCTTCTTGTCGAAGAGCGTCAAGGCCAGCGCCACCTTCTGCGTGTAGTTCTCGACGGGCTCGTCCAAAAAGGCAAGCTGATGCCTCTTGAGCGTCGAGCTGGGCTTATCGATGTGTACGGTGTAACCTCGGTCATCCTCGAAAGGCTTCTTCAAGAAAACTTTGGCGAAAGGGAACACGCCCAAGTCTCTGTCCACGAAAGCAGAGATTGTTACAATGCTCACGCCTCGGGGAGCCTTCCTGTAAGGCCAGCTGCCCAAGTTGTATTCCTCCAGAAGACTCTTCAGCGAAGTCAAGTTCTTGTCGTTCTTTTCTTCTGACTGACACTTCGGTAGTAAGGAAATGGCTTGATGCAGGAACACCCCGGGGTATTTGTGATAGCGCTCCTCATTCTCCTTGAGATAGTCTCTGAAGAATTTCTCCAAGTCCATCATCATCATGCCGATGCTTCGCTCCCGGTACGGCCTGTTCTGGACGTCCAGGCCTTTCGCGTACCAGTTGCGCGAACACACGTAGCCATAAAAATCGTTGCACGGGTTCACGCTCGCGTTCAGTTTGCCTCGCAGGTAGTTAATTGTCCAGGAACACACGTCCGACTTGCAGCTGACGTCCGTGGGGATGTTCTTCCGCTCGTGTTTGGTGAGGTACTTGGCGGCCGCGTCGTCAGCCGTGGCGTTGGGCGTCGGCCTGAGCAGCGCGATGGACCTGTTGAAGAGCGCGACGATGGCGGTGCCGCTCTGCAGCTTGTACGTGGTGACAGCCACGCCGACCATGACCATGAGAATTCCCACGGTGCAGACAGCCACGTAAGGTAACCTGCTAGGCGTTGCGTGCAGGATCTGTGACCTCGACCGTGTCTGTACAGTCGTGCACTTGGGCTCCGGCGAAGGGGCTGGCCCCTCGGCAGGGTCCAAGGGCTCGGGGCTCGGGTCCCGGTCGTCGCCGAGTCCCACGTCGTGGCGTTCCCTGGACGCGGCGTGGGACATCGTGGAACCTGTCTATTTGGGAGCTCGGGTTGCTGTCGCGCGAGTGATGTGCCCGTGAGTTCGACCGAGCACGCCCGCTCTCGTGAGTGCACATCCGGCTTCCTTTCTTTTAAGCATCAAAAAGAAAGAAAACTTGTTTATTTTCTTTTATGGCCAAGCAAGCAGGCTACGCAAGGTTAAGGCTCCGATGCTGAACGCTTTTCAGTGTGTGCTTGCGTCATTTAGACACTGCTACTTTTTCTCTTCTGAGAAAGCACAAAAGTTCGAAAGAAAACGACGATTTTTACCCGACTGCGTTCGCTCTGCGCGTGATGTTGGAGCAGTGCCTGCTGCGCCGCGCTCAAAGCGAACGTGTCGTCGGGCGAAGTTCGCCAGCTGTAAATAACAGAGACGATTGCAGGAGTGCTGGGTCGCTAAACTCGTCAACAAAAATATTCTTTGTGTTATGACATAGTGGGGGGAGTAGCCGAAAGATTGCTGCGAAGTTTTCTTTTCTCACCAACCCGCAGCTCCGTCTGTCTTCGTGACGTTTTTCGTTGAGGGGACGAAAAATTCCTACGCCTCCCTAGGCACCGAACAAGAGCAGCACTAGAGAGCGCGCGGAGACGACCGTGGCTCATACAAGGTATATGTATAGATGGTAGCGAAGCTTCCATAGAAGCCCATAGGCGCAAAAAATGGCGGCTCATGGGGCGCAGCGCCATCTCTTAGTTGCGCGGCATTGTCATTAGTCATGCTCGCCCGTGACGTACAGGAAGTGACGCTTTATTAAAAAGGAACAAAGAAACACGATATGGCGCATTTTCCTCAAGATTGTGACGTCACGATTGTTTTCGGCGCGAAATTTAAATGATTTTCGCCGGTGGCGCGAAATTTAAAGTTTTTCAGATGTTCTACATGCCTGCTACCGTCCTTCAAACCTTGCTTCACGCCTAATAGCCTTGTTTGTATCAGTCACTCCCATGTAATCCCTCTTCCAAGAAAACCAGTTTTTTTATCAGTTCTGGGAACCACCAATAAGTCACTATCTTCTTCAACTAAGCAGTGTGTTACAGCACGCCTATGGAGGCGTACTTATCATTGTAACTACGGCTTGTTCGCCAAGAAAGACAAAAAGGCACAAGCTTGGTTTACACAGTTTATTATATACAAACTTACAACACCACCACTGAACACTTGAAGATAGAAATGGCATTAAAAACGAAGTGAAATAAGGTCTGGACAACTCTATGCACGCACTTAATACTCTCAACGGGAGGCACGTTTACGCATTTATCTTGCACTGTTCACGTTGAGAGCTCGCAACTAGATTGAACTATATCAATCACAGGTGGAGGTGCGGGGCTATGCATGTCTTTTGCATTTGAATGTCCACATGAATTAATGCTTCAAGAGATTGAAAATTGAGACTTTTCGTTATAGCACATGCGCTCGTCACACACATATTGCGCTCCACAGCTTGGCTATTTATGTGAGGATTAGTACGCAGGAAACTGCCACAAAATGATAGGAAAGAAAGCATTAGAAAAAGGATAATAATTCGCTTTGTGGCAAATTGTTAGCACCATACTGACTCGCTGAGTTACCTTTCATCGCAGTTTGATATACTTTTGTATACCTCACACAACCAAACATTAATCCAGGTTTATGTCTCAAGTCGTCACACTGCACAAGAAAACATCGAGGTCAACGCTTCTTCTCACACACTCCTCAATAATGCACAGGGTGTGTAGGGTGTCTACCAACCTGGAAAACTTAAAATATTTAAGTAAGGCGGATTATATTTAAAGAACAGGCTAATATAAAGGGAACCGTAAAAAAGTTCCTAATCATTAAAATTATAAGCGAAAGTGGAACGGCAGCGTGCAACGAAGCCCGATGATTGCACAAGGATTTCACGGTGGTGCCGCTCCACTGAATAACGTTGCCCGACACATCACTAGGCAGCGCAGGCCACTAGGCACTCCCTGAACCGAAGTAACGGTCAACATTTAATCGAAATAGAGAGGAAAACCTTGGGAAAATTGGGAAATTTGGAATAAGTGATTTGGTAGACACCCTGTCCCATCATTCAGTGAGCAACGTCATCTAGCACTATACAGCGAGGGTTGAATGAATCTAACAAATTTTACTTAGAACGAAAAAATTAGTTTTGCATGCTGTGCCACTGAAATTTTGATATTGATTAATTGAAAATTCAAGTTCATCTAGCTGAACCTATACGTTGATTGCACTGTCTGAGCATGCGAAACAAACTTTTACACTTTATTTAAAGTACGATAGATTCATTTGGTCATCGCAGTAGACAGTTTCGGCAAAGTGTGTGATAATTTAGAGATATGTACTCGCACAATCCGGTATGCCAGCGTGATCGTTGAATGCAACACGCAAAACAAACTAAAGGTACTTCCTGTGGGCATAACGCGAGTGATGTCTCATCTGCACAGCCTCTGGACTCGTTGCTGGGTTTTGCGTCTCACAGCTGCATCAAGGAGCTCAGTATTTTTTTAAGGGCGAACCAATGAAGCCTCACCCTTGTAAACAAAGCAAATAAATCACCATAGACATCCTCACTGCAGAGTGTCAGCAGCTTTTCGAGCTTCTCATGAAGAGTGATGCACAACGCCTTCCCCAACGCCTTCTTTCAAAACAAAACTGTCAATTGACGCCACAAAAACCTTCTCACAAGCTTGAACGAAAGAAACAAAGCAAGGTGAGGGGACCGAGAGGCTTCCAAAGTCTCCTTCAGCCGTTCCTTTCACACTCAAATACAACAACACTTGGCTGTCATCAGAAAAAGTGGCATTCTTGATTTGCAATTCACATTGCTGAGTCACGTTTTGACATGTGTGATATTTGACAAACCTTGTTACAAGCCATCCAGCAAAGTAAACCATGTTGTTAAGTGATAATAAAGTGGGATAACTACAGGATGTGAGGTTAGCTGCACATTGTGGAAGTGAGCTTCCTAGACTAAGTGAAGCTGAGGGAGCTGAGAAACCAACCGGAAAAGCCGCTAAAAGAGTTGCCATGTCCTCTTCGCAGTTGCTCTTGTCAGACAGTTTAAACAAGTTGCTAACTAGGAGATGTCTAAAGGCTGCCAGACTTTGACCCTATTACGGAGAATGTGTTTTCGAGTGCATCTTGGTTGAGATGGCGAGTCAGGAGGTATCTGAAACCATACTCAGATGTCAGGTGCTCACAAATCAGCATAATAGACCGAATGGTCAAGGAGAAACCGCGAATGCAAGCAGGCTGCCGTGGGCACCCAAGAACGGTAAGGCTTTCGAACATACGAAGGCATTCTTTCAGAAACTCCTTGTGAACAGAGTCTTCGTGCATTGCAGACACATATGCACTCTTCCCGCGTTTCTGTGAGCTGTTCAAGCTATCAAAAAGACGATCCATTTTTTCAATAAACCGGGCCGTGTGGATAGCTTCAACTGGCAGTTGCTGGAAAGTTACCATGGCAAACATTGCAGCAGCACAGTGATTAATGAATATTTGCGCTGCTAGTTTCACTGACATTTTGGAGGCAAAAGTCAAAATAAAATGCTTCTTACTGAGCCTTGGCATGGATCGGACTTCAAGCTGTTTGTCTTTTTCGTAAGCTTCCCTGAGGAAAGAGCTTCTCAACGTGTGGTCCCCAACTTGAAAATTGTACTTGAAGAACATATTTCGTAAGCACTTCAGCAGATGTGGAACATCAAATAGAAAAAAAAGTGGCTTCTCATTCACAGTTACGTAGGGCTTCTCAGGGGTAACAAGGCCATTAAAAAGAGCAACATTTTGATTGCCTTTGTCACATACGACAGCTACTGGCTCCAGGCCTGCTTTCACAAGCAAATTGTGGCACTGGAAAAGAAGGTCACGCAAAATGTTGGCAGGTGTTCCCCCATGAGCAAAAAAATACCCAAGTGGCTGCTTCCATGGCGTGCGAATGCCTTTAACCATAAAAACAAGAGCTTTGTTTGCAAGGTTATGGCCTCTTCCAGTATTACTTTCTTCGAGCCCTTCAAACCTGTCCACAGAGGGGTTGTACAAAAGGTCTTTCGTGACGTGCATCTCGTCAAAGGCAATAATGCATGGCTTATCTTCTGGTGAAAAAGAAGCTGCACGTCTTTTGACTAGTTCTAAAACTTCTGGGTAAAAACCAACCCTCAGGGGAACACGGTGAAGCCAAAGCTGTAGCGACTTAACGGATGGGAGTCTCAACAATTGCCTACAGTACCGGTAACCCTTAGGGCTGTGAAAGTACAAGCCCAAGGCAAAGGCTTTGTTCTGGCTGCACCACCGCCTACCGAACCTGCTCGCATTGGTCATCTTCAGCTGAGCTTCCACAAGGGCAGCAACGGCTGGAGAGACAAGGCTACGTACACTGTCATCTATCTCAGTGACAGTCAGCATATGACGCCGTCACTGCAGTAATTGCTGGAGTCTCATGTTATGTTTCCGAAGCTGTCGAAGTCTGGCCCTCAACACGTCCATCTTTCCCTTGCCCTCGGTGCGGGTGGCACAGGACCCTGCAAGGGGAAAGCAAAAGCAATTATGAAACATTTCGAGAAATAATGAAATAAACAATGTGCCTCCACTGTAGAAAATGTGGAAGTACAAGTAAACTTTGTGCATCATGACGGACACCTACGTTGGTGAGGAACCGCAGAAGTCGAAGACACCGACGCATCATAATCGGTAGGTGAAGGTTCAGGTGCCCACACATCGTTTCCTCCAGACGGCGGGCCATGTCCATCCATCGCGCCTTGCATCGCGTATGTGTGATCCACTACAAGAAACAAAACAAAGGAAACAAAGTGACAGAGTGGTTGCAAAAAGCTGAACCAGCTATGACTGGTCAAGTACTACACAACAAAGTAATCTTCAAAGACTGTCCTAAACAACACACACTATGAAAACTTACCATGAACTCTGGTTGGAGGGCTAGTCTTCGTGCCAGAGGTCAGAGCCGTGAGACTGCTCCCCACATCTGCAAAGCAATGACGAGGCAATTAAAAAATCTGTCAAAAACATCAGTCATTGTATTGTTTCAGGAAATTCCTGCGGCATGTGACAAGCTGTAGCCCGTTGCAACCTAAGAACGAAGGGCGAGGGTAGGACGGGCCGGGGAGGAAGAAGCGGACGGAACGCTGGAGAAGAGAGAGGAAAACCTCCTTCTCTCTTTAGCGTTCCGTCTGCTTCCTCCTCCCCGGCCCGTCTTACCCTCGCCCTTCGTTCTCAGGTTGCAGCGGACTATAGACTAAAAACATGGTCATACATGTTTTACATGTTTCCCAAAGATGGCTACGACACGACAGTCCAAAATATATAACAAACAAGGCCTGCAACACTTCTCCGCCAATACGCAATTGCTTTTATCTTCTTCTGTAGTGTGGTGCGTGTGACACCGTGATGATGTGGGCCCATCGGTGCTACTGCTGCTGGCCAGTGTGGGCTCGCCCTCGCTAGTCAATTGGCCAGGGTTGCTGCTCTGGACGGCATCTCCGGCACCTATGCGAAGTTAAGCCCACACGTTATGTACACTAAAAAAGTTCCCTGTATCTGCATGTAAACTACTTTCTGAATAACCTCATCTTTTCAAAGTTGGTCAAAAGACCAACTTTTCAGAGAGCTGCGTGTAGTGAAGATATTTGATCACTATGCTTTCAGACTTAGCATAAAGTATAAACAGGAATGTCGCGAGTTAAACAGTTCTTTATTGTCATTATCATCACTTCGAAAAAAAGCTGCAACATATTCCACCCGTCACTTCGACGTTTGGGCAGTAGAAACGTCACGAACAGATTATGGCCTCCAAATGATTAAAATAACCTTGCCAACATTACTGAACACTCTTATGGGGTCTAATTTTGATGTCGAATCTTCCAATATGTGTGCGCTTAAGGATTATTTTCTTTCTAATTAAACAATCCTTACTGCTGTTGATTAGCTAGAAGATTTTTGCTTTTGTTCTTGTTTCGTTAATTTTTTGTTCCTAAGTATTTTGTATTATATAAATTCTTGTGTATGACTTTCCCAATGCTGTGTACCTGTGGGAGGCTGAGGACCAGTCAAGCTGCTTGCACAGCTTTTTTCCTCAGCTCCCACCATACTTGTATGGTAAAATAAAGTCATTATTATTCTCAGTAATAATGAAAACAATATTTCGTGCTCACCCTCAGTGGTCAAATATGCTGGTATTGCATCATGACGCAGCCTTCCTCGGTAAAGAAATGCAGAGGGTTTGAAGTGCCTGGAGCATACCGCCCGTTCCCGCAGCTGCTGTGGTGTCTTGTTCTGTAGGCTTGTGTTCCGGCAGAACTCAACCCAGACCCTCCGCCTGAATGTGAAGCAGTGTATTACTTTACATACCCTTGGCTAAAGTGGACATTTAAGAAAGAAAAGATTACACAATAATGTTAGCGATAAACTAGTCACATCATTGTACTTGGTCTCCCGTCTGGGTTCAGCGAACGCCATAAACGCGGAGCACACCTCTGTGCCCGTGAGGTTAGATAGGTTCACAACGCAGACGATTACATTACTAGATTCCCGAGCACGACATCCACAGCAAGTAGACCTAATAGTTGCCAGCACGTTAGAGGGACGACATTAAACACGTTTCAAGCAGAAAGGACGTTTTAGTGTTATTCACACCATATTATAAAAGTTCGTTAAAACTGAAATGTTCAGTCATTGTTTCTTATTAGGTTCTTGGGGTCACGCAGCCGTTCAGCAGAGGTCAAGCAAAGCCGCCACTAATATATAAGATTAGTTTCGTCTAGCGAAGCTTGGAACGGAGACTGGGCCCAAAAAAGCTCGATCAACGGGTGCTTATTACTAAATCAGCATGCATAAGGGCCCATAGAAGAGGTCAAGAGCTTACCAGACATCAACGGACAACGGACATCAGGGCTAGAGCCCTGCACGGGCCGGATTTTCTAGGCCCGGCCCGACCAGGCCCGGCAGAGGCACGGCCCGGGCCCGGCCCGAGCCCGACAGAATATTTAATTTCTAGGCCCGACCCGACCCGGCCCGGAAGAGACATAGCCCGGGCCCGGCCCGGGCCCGGCAGAGTTTTTAGACAGAAGTTCGAGCCCGGCCCGAGCCCGACAAAAATGTTTTAAATATAAGCCTAAGTCCGGCCCGATCCCGACAGTTTATATTCATGAGCCCAAAAAAGTTTGCAGGCTTTATCCTAAAGACTGTCTAAGCATAAAGCGAGCATATTTGATCTAAATTTCTTTTGGACTTGGATCGAGATGTTTTGACACAATAAATATCCCGACCTTGTGTATTTTCGAGAATATTGGCGAAATATGCAGTGCATAAGTGATTTAAAGAAAAAAAAGGGCCGTATTCTTTATTTATGCATTTCTTGAAGAGATATCGGGCTTTTCGTTGCTCGATTCGTTTCAGAGAACTTTCCTCTCTACATGTTTTTGTGAAGAAATATTCAGAATCATGCTAGTGCATATTCAAAAAGCTGTATAAGCATAAAAATATCTATGATAATGTAGTGATTGCGCAGGCGAGCTGGTGGATGTTAACCATTTTGTTCTTAGTATAGAGACGTGTCTTCGACTGTTCATTTTTCTTCTACTTCGAAAGTTTCCTCTTTTCCTGCCTCAGTCTCGGGCTAAGAAAAAAATATCTAGTTAGCTTATCTTTGGCGGCATAGTAAGGCTCCCTGCACAAAAGCAAAATAAAGCTCACATTGTTTTTCTTGTGTTCAGTTTGAAACGCAGAGGAAAGATGCACTCATGTTGTACCCTGCGACTGGAGTGCCCTCGGTTTCTTGACCGTACTTTCCCACTATGCTGGAGGAATCCATACGTTTCCTTTTATCCACGTGAAAGCTTTCCAAGTGCAAGACGTCTTTTTTTTTTTTTTTAACAGCAGTTTAATAATTTTGCATTTCGCTTGTTTGTTTTCATTGAACCGAGAAGATCAATGAGCAGCTTTTTTGTTATCAACAATTTAAAATTTGTGGCACACGATTGCCCAGCCACGGCCCGGAAAATATTTTGTTCAAGCCCGCGCCCGGCCCGGGCCCGAGAAAATGCGTGCTACCCGGCCCGAGCCCGGCCCGCGGGCCGGGCGGGGCTCGGGTTTTCGGGCTGGCCCGGGCCCGTGCAGTGCTCTAATCAGGACATCACACATAGTTGCAGCGGACACAGCTGCTACAAGCTTCACCTTGCAGCGTCTGCAGGAAAACGATGGAGTGTGATGCCAGCGGTGCAGTCATCACTTGGGCATCGCGCTACCACGCAGCGCCTCTTTACATGGGGCGGGCGCATCGTCCCGACGACAGAGCTTTGAACGCGCCCGTCCGGCGCTCGACGACAAAAGCAACAGAACGGCGCAATAGGATTCAACTAGTACAGACCGTTCGTGGGAAAACTGAAGACCACGAAGTCGTTTTAAACTATTGCAAAAAGTGAAAGTTCGACGGGAGCTACAGAAATGTAGGCACACTGGCGAACGCAAACAATGCAAACACGAGGCGTATCAGGACTGCGAACTTCTGCCGACGGCGAAAAATAGGGACGTTGTAGATGTCGCAACAAGTATGCACAACATAATACATATTGAACATAACCTGAAAAATTCACCACTCTAAACATGTTTAAACTAAGTTATTATTAATAAATAATACTTTGATTTAAAGCCAACTATATAAGACACTGAAAATGTGTCTTTAATATTTTATCAGCTTGGTGTTTGGCCTTGCAAAACATAGTCGCGCTGCGGTAGCGCGGCCTCCAGGGTGATGACGCTAACGATTGGTTTTGGGCCGCTTTTTTGCTCCACTTTCGCGACCTATATGAATTGACCTTGGCTCATACGTGTGACGTCACAACAAAGATTATCAGCTGCGACCGTCATGTTTGATGGTCTCTAAAAAGCACGATGGATGCTTGGGAACTGCATTTTAATATCAACACTGTCGAAGTTGGTAGTCTGGTATCGTTCTTATTTCTGCCGATAAAGCAGAATTTGCTAAAAAGCGTCCCTGCCGTTCTTTTGATTTATCTCGGCCTTCCAAAGTATAGCCCGACGTGGCTAGGTCACAACCAGCCGATTAGCGTTGTCCACTTTCGGGCGAATTTCGCCTCCGGGCAGTTGTCCCTTCATCGGCGGGATAAAATCATTTTATGGCAGATATTCGAAGATCAGTCAGTTTGGAATTAAGTATGTTTATCAACGGAAATAAGGAAATAAAAGTAATGTCAGGTTGTCAAGATTGACGGTGATGCTTCAAGAACACTAAACTTGACATCGTCGATTTGAGCACGCACCATCAAATTTGTCGTTCACAACTGATAATCCTGACTCAATCGTCAAAGGTATCAACTATAAAATGACGTCACTGAACGCGCCCGCACACTATATACGTGCCCTGGCACGAGCCTTTCGCTTGAAACTCTGTCATGGCCACTCTTGAGTTCATGGAACGCGAGCCGTTTTAATTCCAGAATCTCTTGAACCGTTATTTCAAAAATTGCAGGCTGTGCTGTTCCTCGTCATTGCTCATTGGAACACCTCTAGGCAGGGTCGTCCAAACAGGAGGATGGGGAGGGGGGTATTTAGCCCCCCCCCCCCCTCCCCCAGTTGCGTCGAAAGAGGGGGCAAGGGGCATAAGGGTGGAAAGGGGGGGGGTATCGCCCCAGCTCCAAACCACCATAGCATTTCAGAGAGTTATAATAAAATATTAGGGGAAAGGAATATCCCCCTTCTTCACCACCATCACCTCATCTCTCTCTCTCCCGAACAATTTCTACGGCCCTTCTTGAGACCATAGGTCGGCATTTTAAGCTGTCCTCACTCAAACTCACGATCACTATTTTTTCCTCAATCAGGACTCACGCCCACTCACGATCAAGATTTATTCAAAATAGGGTCATCACCCGGACTCACCCTCACGGTTCAACACAAAACCAAAACTAACTCGCCGTCATCATCGCGGTCGTCACGCTCACTTATCATCACGGTCATCACGCTCACAGGTCATCACAAATCATCAGACTTACAGGCCATCAGACTCACAGGTAATCACACTGACAGGTCCTCACGGTCCTCACACTCACAGGTCATCACGGTCCTCGCACTCACAGGTCCTCACACTCACAGCTCTACACGGTCCTCACACTCACAGGTGCTCACGGTCCTGACACTCAAACAGGCCCTCACGGCCCTCACACTCACAGGCCATCACGGTCCTCGCACTCACGGGACCTCACACTCACAGCTCCTCACGGTCCTCACACTCACAAGTCCTCACGGTCCTCGCACTCGTACAGGTCCTCACGGTCCTCACACTCCCAGGTCATCACGGTCCTCGCACTCACAGGTTCTCACACTCACAGCTCCTCATGGTCCTCACAGGTCCTCACGGTCCTCACACTCACACATATCTTCACGCTCATCTTACCCACAGGTCCTCACACTCACAGGTCATCGCGCTTACAGGTTGCTTTCTTTGTTTTTCTTTTGTTCCTCGCAAGCCGTTGGTCTGTCTCCGCGTGAGTCGTGCGACGGGAAACTACCCTAAGACAGTGAACTTCTGAACCGCTTATCCAATTTTAAAGAAATGTGCTATGTTTATGTTTATGCTCCGCACATTTCTATCAAATCTCGTTCACTTGGATTAGTTACAAAAATAACTAAATACAAGCTGACGAAATTGGGTGTGTTGAATTTTCGCCTGCTGACAAGGGGCAGCATAAAAACACAAACGCGCCTTCCGACAGGTTACACAGACAACGTCGCAGTGATTAGAGCATCGCCTCGCTGTGCATACCTTGCTCATTTGTACACAAAGGAACGATTAATACACATATCATCCCGTTTTTGTTTTCGTGCGCCACCCACACGTAATTCTACGGAAGTTTATGCAGCATATATTGCCGCGCGCGCAGCTGGACAAGTAGGCAGCGCGCGCGTGGCCTAACGGTTATCGCGCTTGCCTCCCACGCAGAAGGCCAGGGTTCGATTCCTGGTCGCGACTACACATTTTTGTTGACAGTGTAATTTGATGTTCTAGTGAATTCGAGAACCGTCTTGCTGATTCGAGGTTAGAATGTTCTACACACCGAACCTTCTACGCCGAACGATCCAGAAACCCACGAGGGTACATAAGGGATTCCGCCAGGCGAGCGAATTCAGTTTCGCCCCAGCGTTCGACCCTGCTGCCACGCCGACTTCGACGCCCACGACGCTCTATTATTATCTTTTGTACTCTTTTATTTTTGGCACAAGTTCGCCACATTAAACGTTTATTTCTTCCTGTTTATTTGTTATTTTTGGTCACTACCCGTGACAATATATAATAAACATATGCACTGACCAAATTTTTTTTCTCTCTTTTTTTTTCTTTGGGGGGGGGGGGGGGGGGGGCGGTATTGTTAGGTAGGGTGACGTCCGTCTGGTTTGAAATCTCACCATAATCCCTGTTGGATGTGTTGGGTGAGGGGTTCCGCAGTTCTGTGGTGTCCGTCAGTCGTATGCTGTTCTATGAGCAGAGACCGTTAGAGTTCGAGTTTTCCTTCTCACTCGAGCTACTTCTGCTTTTGTTGATCGACCGTACTTGCCGCACTAGGCTGCGATTTAAGGTATCATCAGCCGACATTGTTTTTCACTCATCTCGGCCTTTATAAAATACTGGCAGCATTTATTATCTTGATACGTGCAGCCGTCCTTGGATTGGTTTCATTTGGGTTGGTTTGGCATGGCTTTGCTTAATTTGGTTTAGAGTGGATCGGGGGTTTAGGGTCGCCTCCGTGTGTCTCTTTGTCGCGCTCTCGATCACGTAGGGTGCGCCACTTTTTATGTGGCAAGCCGCGCCATTCCTGGCGCGCAGTTCATCGAACAAGTTTTTATAGACAGATCGTTTCATTGACACTGCGATGTTTCATCGGCAGACCGTTTCTTCGACATTCGATGCTTGACAGAGTTCGCTACACTTCGTCGACACTCCTTTTTTTTTTTTTTTTTCTTTTTTATTCGGACGTTTAGACGACATTTCTCTTTCTCTCTCTTTCATCGACGCGGCATCTTGGCGTCTCGCGTTCTTCGCATGTTCGCAGCGCATTACTGTGGTGTCCGCTACGGGCAGGGCGCAGGTGGCGCAAGCGCAAATGCTCCTCCCTCTTTGTACGCAGTGCGCTGTGCGCTTACGTTGCTGGAGTGGTGCGTGCGTCGAGGCGTTCTTTTGGATACGTTTGGCTGTACGGGCGCGTGCTCGGCCTGTCTAGCGGATATTTGTTGACGTAAGGAGCGTGCCCTATGAAGCTGAGGTTCGGCACTCGACAGCCAGACGGCCGGACGTAATTGTTGCTTTCTGTCGTGCTCTTGGCTGCGTGCACACTCGAAGCTCGCGAGATGCATAATCGTTCCAAACTTTTTCTAAAGGATTGTTTTTCGACGCGGTGGTGGCCTCGTATACCGCTGTTTTATCTTTTTTTTTTTTTTTTTTTTTTTGTAGAATTATGTAAGGCTTATTTTGTGCCCAGCAATACACGCAAAATACCAAAACTGATGTTTTGCATTCTCGTCTTGCAAGTTTTCCGAAAAAGGTATTGACGTAGAGGTTAACCTGTCGGTTTCGGTAGTCTTTAAGAGTCGATGAACAAGGTATTTACATTATTGTAGTGTGTAGAGTCGGAGCTGGCGGAGATCTATCGCCTACGTCGTCTTCTTTGCCATTGGGCAGCTGACCGATTCTACGTGCTGGAGCTCTCGCTGGAAGAGTAATCCTATTTATATAGTGCTCAACAGTGCTCATCCGTGTGTACTGTAGTGAACATTTCAGGCCGACATATCAATAGTTTCTTGTTATCAACCAGGAAAATGGAATATCTGTAAACACCTCCCGACAAAAAATGAAAACCAGAGCTCGCCGTTCGCTTTGATTAATAGACCGATCTCACACACTCTCACGGCTACCACAGTGACAATTGTGGTAGCCGTGAAACGCAAACTTAATTGCGCCGCCGCTTCGCGGCGACGCGACAGACCTGTGTGACTCATATGAGTCCTGAAAGAGAGACAACTACCAGCTAGATTGCGCGCGTCGCTGTTTCCCATGAGCTATGATCTGCCCAACGCTCTACATATCCTCTCCAACTTTTTCCTCACATACGTTGATTGATTGGCACCCTTCCGCATATTTGCGGCCAACTATTTTTACCAAACCCCTCTCTCATCTTTCTTTCTCCCTTCCTGGAGGATAACAATCTGCATAGGCATTAAACCCCTTTTCCCGTTTTATACAACCCCCTCCCTCCTCACCAACCGTCTGGAGCGTGCGTGACGCAGCCATATATATAGTTGTACTTCACAGGAGGCAGTGGTAGTGCACGAGACGGCTCGTGATCGACACTCGCAAGCCTACAGCGGCGTTGACCCTCGTGCGGAAAGGCTACTCTTCCCGCAATGCATTGCGCCGGAGGAGGCGTAGCGAAACTGGCGGTGGGTCGGTCTATTAACTCAAGCCCGGTTCACACATCTGCGCTTTGAGCGACAGAAACAACACGAACGACATCACACCGGGACGATTCTGTTCGTATAACAGAACGTGACAGAGATGGCAAAGAGCAGTTTTATCAAGCGATCATGTGTCACGGGGTCCAGGTGTCATGCCGTTCGTGTCGTTTCTGTCGTTCCTCTACATCGGAACGCAGATGTGTGAATCGGCCTTTACGAGCCTACTCTGATGTTACGCTTGAACGTCACGGAAAATAGGTCTTCCCGCCCTCTCGAGGCGTCGCCACGGGTACGAATACTAGCGGGGTCTATTTAAGTGATTTCTTCGGCACACAAGCGTCAGTACAGGTTATGAGTTATGACTAGGGATACCGCGAACTTCTTTCGAACCGAAGGTTCGATGATCGATTCAAGCGGTTCGAAATATTTCAAACTTTTTAACTTTACATATCGAGAAATTCGACGGAAATCGAATTTTCGAACTTGTTAAAATAAGAAGTTCGACGCTTTTAGAAATTTCGAACTTTACACGTTCAGAAACGCAATGTTTTTCGAACCTTCGAACTTTTTACGCTAAAAAGTTCTATCCTTCTCGAACTTATTACGCTGTGAAATTGGATGCTTGTCAAACTTTCGAACTTGAGAGACTAAAAAATCGATGATTTTCGAACTTTCGAATTTCTTCCACTAAAAAGGTTGAAGCTCTTCGAACTTTTGAACTCCCTACGCTAAGAAATTCGATCATTTTCGAACTTTCGAACCTGACGGTGACAGCGCAGGGAAAACCAACCTCAAACCAGACACTCAGTAAGACAAGCATACGCGCTTGTCTTCCTGACTGTCTGATGTGAGGTTGGTTTTCCCTGCGCTGTCACCGTCAAGTATGGTTCACCAACTATGAAAATAATCCCTGGAGGAGGGGAACAAGAGGAACAGAGGACAAACACTATGTTTGCCAGTGCAGAGCGACGTGTGACCATAGAACAGTGATTGTGACCGCCAGCCCGGGAGGGGGGGGGGGGCGAATTCCCCCCCCCCCAGCTTTTTATTCCCGCATTTATTGTTATGTTTCAATTTTTTATTATTATTATTATTGGCATAGTTATATAGGTTGCAAAGACATAGCTTTGAACTTCCGAACCACTGAGCATGTGACGAGTAGTGACGAGTTTCTAACAACGTCCATCTACGCGATCTTTTATGCTGTGTAGGACGACAGTAGCTATACATATGCGTAAATAATTTCAGATTAAAATAAGCTCGACCACACCGTCTTTCCTCGTATTGTTTTCTTTAACAATCCAAAATCCCCCCTCTTTTTTTTTTTTTTTTTCTTTGTCCCCAGTTTTTACTTTTCTGAAGTCATTGGTATGGTAGAACGCTCCTCGACCTCGTGTTGTGTCGGCTTCTGTGCGTTTTGCTCGGCGTTTCTTCCGTCCCGGAAAAGAAGCATCTAGAGCAATTACAAACTGAAAAATTGCCAAGGTGCAGGCGAGCTGGTGTATGTTGATCGTGATGCAAATCCTGAGCCTGGATATGAAATTTGAAAGAAAAAGTGTAAGAAGACAGAAAAAAGGGGACAGGACAACGACTCAAACTCGACGTTGTCCTGAGCTAGCTGAGTTTGAGACGTTCTCCTCTCGTTTTTCTTTCTTCGTACAATTTTTCTTTCAAAGTTCATTCCATCAGGGTTTTGCATCATGTACAAACTAATGTTACTATATGCCAGCGTCACTCGGGCGGCGTTCGGTCGGATTACTATCAGCGTGCAAGGGGGTAGGGAGGCAGTTTGCCGGATCGCTTCAAGCTTTTCTGAGCCTCAATATTTTGCCTTCCCCTGGCCGTTTCATACTGGATGAGTATCGACTGTATCGTTAAGCATTGCGTTCATGTGATCACTACTGCGTGATGCACGTTAATTACCCCCCCCCCCCCCCCCGGGCTGGCGGTCACAATCACTGTTCTATGGGCACACGTCGCTCTGCACTGGCAAATATTCCAGTACATCCGGAAGACTCTACGTCTCATTTAATTGCCTGACCAACTTCGCGCAATCTGAATATCACACCCGAACATTTCTAAACCTGATTTCATGAAAACCACTGAGGCGTAAAAACAATATTTGAAACTGAAACTGTGGAGGAACATGAAAACCCGACTTCGAACTTTGCGCACTTGGACTTTAAAGAAATTCGAAACCTTCTAAGTTAGTTTCGAGTTTAGCCTTAAAAGAAAATTGAAACCTTCGAACTTTAGAACTTTGTACAAAAATAAATTCGAAATCTTCAAATTTATCGAACTTTATGTCTATACAAATTTGAAACGTTCGAATTTTTCAAAATTCAGATCCAAAGACATTCGAAATCTTCAAATTTTCGAAATTCAGATTCAAAGAAGTTCGAAATGTTCGCAGTTTTCTAACTTTAGATCCTAAGAAGTTTTAAATTTTCGAATCTCTCGAATTTCAAGTTAGAAAAGTTGGAAATCTTCGAATTTCCCAAATAACAAGTAAAGAAATATTCAGAACAATCGAATCCGAATTTTAAGCTTCGACCTTTTTGATTGCGAAATTCCACCGTGTTTGAAAGTTGCGAACTTTTCGAATTCGAACCTCGGTACTGTTGAAAATATCGAAATATTTCGATTTCGAACCTCAGTTTGGTTCGAAAATATCGAAACCTTTCGAATTCGAACCTAGGGTGGTTCGCGGCATCCCTAGTTTTGACTTTGTCAAAATTGCCTGAAGCCTATTCCAATTGTAAAATAAAATATTGAAGGTGCACGTGTCTTCATGGTCCTTTTAAGTGTGCGTGCTTGCACGTCATGAAGTGTCACAGCTTTGCGACCACAACAGCTTACGCGGGCACAATCAAAATTGAACTGGTCGGTGTTCTTAAAGACCGACGACCAGTTCGCGCTTTCCACTTTTTGCCCGCTTCCTCCTCTCCCTCCTACCCTTTCCACCCACGCCCGCCCCTCTTGGTCCCTTCTTTCCATCCTTCGCTTCCCTCGCCCGAAGGCGTGGAGAGGAGGGTCTTCTGCCTTGCAGAATCTCGAGTCTGGTCGTCGGCCTTTAAACACAATATTTAACATTATTTCGCGCATTTAGTTCCCGGAAATTAGCAACACATTCGGGAAGTTGATGTTGAGTGGCATTCTTTTTTTCATAACTGGCAGAAATTAGGACAAACGGTTTTTGTAGTCATTTGGTTGCACATTCACGAGAAATATGATTTATGTTACATAATTGTCAAACCTGCGTCGCATCGGTTCAAACAGGTTTTCTGTCGCTCGGTTGACAAGTATTCATTCAACGCAGTAGCGTACTTCAAGTCTTCAACGACCCGCTGATCAATCTTGCCCTGTGCTACACCATTGTAAAATTTCATTACGGGCTTGAATCATCGCGATATGTGTCATAGGCCTTCAAGCGATAAGAAGTGCTTTAGAATTTAATCAATATAATTGTAAAAAGTTGATTCTCAAATATATTATTCTTGTTTTACAAGAAGTTCTTACCACCCTCTGAGTACCCGGGAGGCACTCACTTGATCGAATGACGTTTTAGCGAACGCCCACGTTTCATCGAACGACACTTTAGCGAATAGTCGGGCGCCGCGAAGCGGCGTTTTTGGGTGGGCCAATTGAGTTCATATTTTTGTAATGAGTTGCCGCAGGCTGTCGCCGCGAAGCGGCGTAAAGCGCAGCGCGACGGATGGGTTAACGCGCGCCCCCGTTATTCGCTACAACGACCATTCGCTCAAATGTCGCCGTTCGCTAAAATGTCATTCGCTCTTGTGATATGGTCCCCTGAGTACCCATACATTCAACCATAAAAACGTAAAAACGCAGCATGAGTAAACAACGGGCAAGGGGAGCACAGCGTCATGCAGGAAGCCCGAGAAGCCCGGGCAATTGGCGCCTCGCAGTCGCGCCCAGCCGGAGCGCCGGCAACCCGGCCGTGGCCGTGGGGCAGGCGCCGCGACGTTGCGGCGCCGCGCGCCGCCGTCCTCTACTTCTCAGTGTCTTGCCATGTCAGTGTAAGCACGGCACACGGCGAATTCTACGCATCCCGTGGAGCCAGTAAATTCATTGGAGTGAGACAGGTGGGCGACCCGGGTCGCACGGGACTGCGGGCGGGCGCATTTAGGAACCGCGTGTGAACGTGGCATTTCGGATCGGCGTGAGCCTTTTTGGAACAGTCTTCGTAAAAGTAAGTCTCAACTTCACGTCTCCATGACCTCACCGGGTCCTGTGACATTTCGCCTACTCGTAGAGTTTCTCCAAAAAATAAACGTCGTTATTGCTGCGTGAAAGACTGCCACAGTCGCGAAGGTGACTCAAGCGTCAAAATTTACCGCTTCCCTTCGAGATTTTGGGAAGCGACACGGCGACAGTAGTGGATTACTGCAGTGCGACGCATCAAGTAAGTGAACTTTACATTAAGTGTTGAATTGAACGAAAATACATGTGCAGGTTTGGAAAGTGGTCTGGCAACTCGTTTTGCAGACTACTCGACAAAATAACGTATTAAACAAGTTGTTTTACGAGTCTCTGAGACAGCCACATAGAGAAATACGGTGGGAAAAATCGGGCCGATTGTTCGCTGTGTCATCGAGGATCAGGCGATCAGGTCTTCAGGCGAGATGCCCGTTGCGGGAGGCACTCACTTGATCGAATGACGTTTTAGCGAACGCCCACGTTTCATCGAACGACACTTTAGCGAATAGTCGGACGCCGCGAAGCGGCGTTTTCGGGTGGGCCAAGTGAGTTCATATTTTTGTAATGAGTTGCCGCAGACTGTCGCCGCGAAGCGGCGTAAAGCGCAGCGCGACGGATGGGTTAACGCGCGCCCCCGTTATTCGATAAAACGAGCATTCGCTCAAATGTCGCCGTTCGCTAAAATGTCATTCGCTCTTGTGATATGGACCCGTCGCAACCAAAAAACCTTCCAAACCTGCAAGTTTTCAAACAGTGGATTTTCGTAGAAAAAATGTTTTGTTTGTTTCGGCTACAAAATTTAATTCTGAGTCTGGTAAAAAATGTGACGACGTGCAAAAAATAGGACGCAAAAGGTTTTTTTTCGAAAAAGCTCATGCGAAGCGGAAATATCCTTCTCACGTGCACTTTGTTGCCTGTCGCCTTTTTGCACCAGGCTTGTGTACTGTTCTCTAGCATGCAGAGTTCGGTTCTCATTATCCACATTTCATTCTATAGTGTCATGGGGGCGTCGGGAGAAGAAGAGGACGGCCGAGCGAGGCGCGAGCGGGGGCCAGCCCGCGAGGAAAGAGGAAGAGCGTGCTGCACGAGGCTGGGGCCGAGCAGGAACGATAGGGCCGTTCTGGCTGGTCCGGGCCATGTCGATCCCCGGAGCATTCCAACATCGAGGTTCGGATCAGGACTGGCGGAAATGGCGAGCCCTTCGTCCTATAGGCCATGACGGTCCAGGAGTGGTTCTGCAGCGAGACTCTGACTGTGATAGCCCGGAACAGCTAGCCAACGCAGCGCTGGTGTGGGAAGGACGATCCGCAGGCCTGGACACGGACTCTGACTGCGAGCTATGAACGGCGGGCAGCAACTATGGTCAGCGGGTCCGACTGCCGGCTCTCGAAGACGGGCAACCGGGAAGTGCAGTAAACCCATTCGCTGCCTTCTCGCTGCCTTCTCAGACCGATCGGGCGGCGACTATTATAAAGCGACCCCATAAGTGATGAAGACAACTCAAACTGGTGTCAAATGATAACTCTAGAGTATGCTCCAAGCATAAAATAAACAGGGACATGGCGCGCACGTGCACACAGGAACTGCTGAAATCAGGATCGCCGCCGCTCGCCACGGCCTGACGGGCAGGCTGGCCGCCCCATTAACAGAGGCACCTCCGCTTGTGGAGCTGAATGCCGCACCCTCGTGGCTCCGCCTGGCCATTGCTGGCTGGATATCATGCGCTTGTGCTATCTTGCCCCGAACGACACATAAAAGCACGATATCGCACAATGTAAAACATCTCACTCGAAGCTTTGATCTATCATGACACCGCCTTCGTTGCACTTTTTGAGTGTTAACTCATATGCGAAAAGTACGGTGCGGTGTGCGGAAAGATAAAATTGTTTGTTCGATTGGGTGATGATGAGGATCATGGCGAGTCACTTAATTTTGTCGCAGCCGTGCGAACGGTATATAGTTGACGCAATCCTAAAATTCTATGCGCACCGGCACCAACTTGGCAACAGAAGCCGAAATCCACACGAGCCTTTCTATGCCACAGACAGAGGAGCGCTAACCGTTTGGAGCGCTTCCCCAACTCCGACGTTACCGCACCGCCACGAGGCGCGTTGGCGTCTCGCCGTCTGCCGAGAAGCGGAGAGCGAACGCCGAGGAGAGACGAAAGCGACCCCCCCCCCCTCCCCCATACTCCCTCTGCCCTCCACAGCTGGTTGAGACATTGCAGAGGGCGCTGGCAAGGAGGAGCCTGCAAGAGCAAGCACCCCCCTCCTTTCCTCCACCCTCCACAGGACCCAGCGCGCTTACATGGCGGAGGAGCAGGCGAGCGACACTCAAACCAACCCTGAGCCCCACACAGTAGTTGCGAAGCGGGAGTCTCCTCGCACACTAAGATGGCCCGGCAGCTCTCACGTCATCAGGCAGACGAATGCAACCACCGGACTCATATCTGCCCTAACCGCTCATTCACACTGAAAGCGGATATCCGTTCGCAAAGCGGTTGCGAACGCGGTTGTATAAAGATCCAGTACAACTGCACGCGCACTCGATGGCATCAAGTGCGCGTGCAATTGTACTGGATCTTTATACTACAACCGCGTTCGCAACCGCTTTGCGAACGCGGATCCGCTTCCAGTGTGAATGAGCGGTACGACTCACGTCTTGATCCAGGCTCATGCTCATGAGCCTTGAAACTCACAATCACACTCAAGAGATCGCAAAACTCCCGCTCATGAGTACTTCACTTAGAACTCAAGCTCACACTCACACTCATGAGTCCTCAGAACTCACGCTTATCAGTTTTCAGAACTCACACTCAAACTCATGAGTTCTCTGGACTCAAACTCACATTCAATGGTTTTCAGAACTCACGATCACACCCACGATCAAACTCACGCTCATGTGTTCGCAGGACTCGCACTCACACTCACACTCATGAGTTCTCAGTACTCACGATCACACTCACAATCAGACTCACGCTCATGAGCTCTCAGGACTCACACTCACATTCACACTCATGAGTTCACATAACTTACAATCACACTCACACTCACACTCTTGAATTCACATAACTCACGATCCCACTCACACTCACGCTCACAATTTTTCGAGACTCGCGGCCTCACTCACGATCACCTCAAATCTGACGGTGAGCGTGAGTGATCGTGAGTGATCGCACTCATGAGTGAGAATGCCGAGGTATGCTTGAGACTACTGTGTGTGTGCGTGTGCGTGTGTGTGTGTGTTGGTCGTACCCTAATTCTTTCTTTAGAGCGCAGCTCTTCGGCGCCCGCTTCCGGGTTTCGTGGCGTGGGCGTCGCCGTCGGCGTAACCGGCCCGCTAAATTTAGCGCAAAATTGACGTCACATGACCTCCACACCAATTCAATTTCCAGCTACGTGACTTCAACGCCAATTCACTTCTCCGCTAGATTGTCATGTGATGTCCTTTTCCCTGCTAAATTTAGCGGAGAAACTGAATGGGAGGAGGTAGGGAGGAGAGGAAGAGGGGAGGAGGAGGGGCATACCCTCCTCTCCGTACCCTCCCTTATTCCTCCTCAAGAGTTGAGCTCTAATTTCGCATTAGAAAGATTTGTAAACGTCTTTAATTTTTTTTTATTTCCCTTTCTTCGGCTCTTTTTTTGTTATTTCCCGTTTTCCCTCATCTCTCAGACATTACCGACGTCTCTACACAAACCGCCTGTGGGTGTCCCCGGTGACATTGTTGACAGTGGCGGAAGATGAGCTCATAAAGCCGCCGCGCCGCGTACACCGCGCAAAGCTCCACAACATCACAAAATTCAATCTTCGCCTCGATTCCGAAGCGAAGATTTTGGCCCCAAATAACTCCTTCTCAAAGTTGTGAAACGTCACTTTGTCGTCACCAATAACTTCCACAAACGACGATCTTGCGACGAGAAAGTTCAGAGTATATACCGGCCGCCAAGGTACAATCTACGCATCATTAGGGAATTGTAGTAGACCGTTTTTCTCCTCCGCTACCATATCCCTGAAGAAAACGCCGCAGCTGCGCATGCGTGCCACCAGCCTTTTCTGCATAGTTCAAGGTCTTGTGGCGGATTACGGAGCGCTATCCGGGTGCTTAGCGGACTGCGGAAACGGTCTACTACAATTCCCCATTAGGGAGTTTTCGTAGACCGCGTTTCCCCCTCCGCTAAGCCCTCCGCTACGAAGCAGTCGCTACTGCGCCGGCGCGCCGATGGCCTTGACTGTAGAGTTCCGGCTTGCGTAGCTGGTTGCGGAGAGCCATTGCGGGACAGCAAAAACGATCTACGAAAACTCCCTATTGACTCTAACGCGGCGTAGGGATGTAGGGACACTCGGGCGAGACGTCATCGGTGCAGCCGTTCAATCGGCTGGCACCACGGCGTTGCTCGCACGCGCTTCGATGGAGCTCGCTACGACTTTGTGTTTTACATTCTCGCTGGAATTTCAGCACTGAGAGAGCTTGGATGATTGACACCTCGCTCGGCTTGACGTCAGCGTCGCGAGAGACCAATTAGCGCGTTCCGCAACTTTGGACACAAAGTTTTGCTCGACGAGTTTAGCTTCCCTGGTAAATTTTAACCACCTTGAACACCCGAGACTATAAACAAAAGTGGGCAACACGGCGTTGTCAGCTTTTTGTTCCTCGGGTGTTTGTTTGTGCGCCGCATATTTGTTCCATGGAATTCTGGTTTTAGAAGTAACATGTTTGCACAGAGTGAGGTCGGTCTGCCGTAAAACGGCAACACGTGCTAGTACGCAACAGATGAAAAGTATAGTCAGTGCAGTACAACTGCTATCGAGACGTCTTTAGCGTATACCAGACAATAATGATACACGACCGCACGCCGGATAGGGTACTCATTCAGACCAAAACAGATAGGGGAGACTATTGAAGTTCGAACTCGGCGCTCCCGGGTCTTGCGGCGCTTCCTCTTCCCAACACGAGGTTGTCTAGAACGGTGAGAATCACGCAAAAAAATTTAAAAAGATACACAAAAGAATTAATGCAACAACAAGAAGGCCTACCAATCTGAGGAAAAACAAATCAACCTCTTTCTCCCTGTCTTAGTGTATTCAGAATCCCTTGGATGAAAATAAATGGTGAAGACCTAACATCCCTCCTTACTAGAGTACGCGTCAAAATCATTGTCGCGCGTTGGTGTTTCACGTCGATCATCCTAATGCCAGTCGTTATGACAGACGCCACATGCCCCACTCACAGGCGGTTAAAGTTAAAAATACTCGTCAATATCGAACAGCTCATACCACTTAAAGGGATGGAAAGTTGAGCTAATTGGTATACGGTAGCATACTGTAAGAACAACGCGAAGAGACAACGAACTAAGAAAAGGAACTGGCAGGGCCAAGCGCTGACTATAAATTGAATGTTTATTAAAAAAACACAAGAACATCACTTATGCTCTGATATAATTTACACTACCAATCTTCCACGAGAATACTAATCAAACACTATCGACCTCAAAGGCCTCTTCTCGTTTGAGATTGGAAGTGTCGATTATATTAGAAGAGAAGTGATGTTTTTGTGTTTTTCTAATAAGCATTTAGTTTATGGTCAGCGCTTGGTACTGTACATCCCTGTTCTTTGTCCGTTGTCTTTTCACGTCGTCTTTATAGTAGCTCAAACCCCAAAGGTGAATTGCGCAGCAATGGAGATCACGGCCCGACGTGGTTTGATCATGTGCACTGGCATCTTTCTAGCCAAAAGTGGAAGAGGACTGAAGCTGCAGTTGAATGCTTCATGATGCTCTTCTTTTAACCTTTTGAATGCAATGTTCTTTACGAAATTGAGAACAGATCGTCTTTTGAAAGTTCTGTGATTCACCTCCGAGGAACACAAACGAAAGAGTTGGAAATTGAGAAAATGTTCAGTTACATTCTCCTCACAATTTTTGTGAGGATAGAGTACCTCGTGTACGAAATAAACTTATGAAGATTATTCCTCATTATTATGGTTGCTAATCTGCAGATTTGACATAAAAAACCTTACCTTATAACAAGTCTCTTGTACTAAAGGATGCAAGTTGCAAAGTTTGCACACTGCGGCCAACCACATTCACTATCAGCAAAACTTGCGAAATATACATCCCCCGGTTTCCTTGTGTACACAGATGTATTGGCGACTCCAGCGAAATTAACACCGCCTAGCGGTAACGCTGAGAAGCTCGGGAGAGGAGGTTATTGTTTCGACTCTGTCGTCCGCAATCGCTGCTTTGTTCTCGTAAGAAGCATAGAAACAAACATCGTTTCCAGTAATTACATTTATGCTTCCACCGTGTCATGCCTCCGCACTGACTACAAGGTTTCTACCGTCGAAATATCGCTGCGCTTTCATACGTAACACCGACTTTACGGTGCAGTGCAAGAAATTTATGGTGGTCCGTATGCTGAACGACGAAAACGACCATCTTTCGTCCGCCATTTCGCCTGACCAGCGCGCCCCCTATAGTTCGCTGGAGTCGCAAATATTCACGGTCAAGCAAGAAGGGGGTATGGTTTTTTACAACTTTGTTTATTACTTAGCCAGCGGTGTCAGCAAGCTCTAACAAAATTTCTCACTTCACAAGAGCATCATTGTCATCTTTGTTGTCAGCTTGAAAAACTTTGTTTTTGCTGTATTAGAGCGCATTTCTGCTGCATTTCTTGAAAATGCCAATGCTGTTTACATTTTTTACATCTTATCTATCTTACATATTTTTTCTGGCTTTTACAAATAACAAAGTATGTTCATGCCATAGCTAAGAAGCCAAAGCAAATTCAAAGCGGAGAAACAATATAGTCAAGCTTTTTTAGGTAACAAATGCTACAATTCTGTACAATGATGTACAAACCAACTGATCACTCTATGAACGTCATCAACAAAATTAGAGTGGAGTATGCGGTATAAGCCCGAAGTCAGAGTCTGGAACTGGTTGCTTGGGCATTCTGCAAATGTGCCGAGTGATTTTGTTGACTGTTTATTGAGAGCAGAGTTTCTAAGATAGATAGGCAAACTGCTTGACATGCTAAAGTCTCGCTCATTGGCAAACTTAAATATGCTTGCATGGGCTACGGCTACCAAACAAAGCTGGACTTCATAAGGTCTTAGAAGCTCCTCGTAGTGGTGTGAACGTATATGCCATTGCATCTGCTCGAATGATTGAAAAATAATAGTAGCTGCAGTCTTACATAGCTGGGGAAAACGGGGGGTCGCGGGGCTCGCCTTTCTCGTGACAAAGTGCCTCGAAAAACCATTTTGAGACATTCGTCGGAAAAGGGATTCTTAGGACACCCATGACACGAAGTCATTACAAGTATCTTATGCAGTCAAGTCAGGTTACAAACTGTAAGGAAGACCTTGTTCGTGTTGTGCTATGTGGATGTAGTCTCGTCATTTGGCCTGGGGAGCAGTCATGGCAATTCTAACTTCAGGCTCCTGAACACTGGATCTGTTGCTGTGAGTTTGCTGTTTTCAGCCCTAAAGACTTTGTTCGGAAATCACGTGAAGGTTAATGGCAACAGGCAGTCACTGCCACCATGTTGTGTTTGCCGTCAAGAACAAGGCTATCTTCTCATATAGCTTAGACAAAAAGTCTTTATTTGTTTGTCTTCTCAAAGGGGACCACGCAGCTCAAGGGCAAGTTCTGCAGCTGATATTGTCTGGGCGGAGGCTTTCTCTGGGAAAATTGGCTAACACAATTGGTGCTGACCGACACATCGGAATAAGAATTTTTTTTTTGTTAAATAAATTAACCTTCAGACATTGTCCTGAAGAAATAGACTAGCTAGATTCAGTATACCTGCTAGAAATCTGACTAGGTAAGTCTGGCGGTTATCTTGCGAATCTGATAAGGCGAGTCTAGTGCGCCTCCTAGACACAGCTGTATTTTTATCCATAGCCTGTTTACTGATCCGACACGTTTGTAGGCTTTGTAGTTATGTGCAGCATTATATTATTTTGCAAAATGGCAAATGGTTGTATGAAATACTGACTGTCTTGAAATGCATTGACCTGTGTACACTGTACTGATCGAACGTCGGTTTCCCCTAGGGGTTTAGTAGATCGTTCTGATACCCCGATAAGGATACGATGCACGCGTAAAGGCGGCTCGTTATCGACGTCCTCGAAACGATCTGATAAAACTTTGCTTAGACCCAAGCTGTTTGCATCACCGTGTATATTTGCGGAGACTGCTCGACAATCGATCGCATCGATGCATGCGCTGTTTGAATCGTTCTTCGCGCTGTATATTCCATGTACAGTTGAAATAAACAGTTAGTTATCTGCGTGAAAGAAGTTATCTTCTTTTGATCACTTGTGGTTTCACGTGTGGTTGTTGTCACGTGATGTGCGCATCACAAGAAAGCAAAGCGCAATGCCGGCGAGCGCGAAGAAAGCAAACCAAAATGCCATGGAGGCCGCCATATTTAAAGAGAAAGCAACAGAACCGAAACATAAGTAGTTTGCTCCATCATACCTAGAAAGAGGGCGATTTTACGGATTAAAAAAGTTGAAGGACAAACGCTTCTTTAAAATAATTTTGTAGAGAACATAGATTAATACGATCAGATAACATAGTATAATTATGGTTCTTCTCTCTATTATTATTGACACGATATCCTAGATCACGTGTTCAGCGATTACCATAGGTTTATTCTACAGTGGGCAAACTGTATACGATAAACTGTAATCATGGGGTGCCCACTTCGTGCGGAACGAGCAAAGGAGATGCCTGCACTTTCGTTGCTTTCGTTTTCCAGTCTTTAGTTTGCGTTCGACCGCCGCGAACGTCGGCAATGCCTACCAGGTGCGGTGTCCCGTTGTGTCCAAACCGTTCTCTGGGCAACCTTCAGCTGTAGCAGGGGTGAACAATCATCGGGTATCACATTTTACTCCATGACCAACTACCCCGGACCAGGTAGAGCTCCCGCGTCTGCTCAGATCACTTTAACAGCAGTCCTATGCGACGGCCGTCGCATATGAAGTGTGTTTTGCGATGCCGGGTAGACCATGAAAGAAGCAAGTCCGAGGCCCGAGGCGGCTCCATCGCTTCGTTTACCTCTCACCGAGTCGTCGCGCCCATCGACGCCGCGCTCCCGTTTCGCCGTGGTGCCCGAGTAGGAAATGAGTCCAGCGGACTGGCTATAAACGAGGATCTCAGGCTCGAACTCGTTCAACCCATCCCTCCAATGCGCCATCTTGGTCACCGGATAATGAAAAGGAAGGAAGGGAAGAGGGTTCGCTCTTGCTGCAGCGAAACCAGAAACCTGCCTTCCCATTTACGTCACAACCATGTGACAACCACATTACCCAGAAGGTGGTGTACGAGCAGGCGGACAAATAATTTAACCTAAAATCAATTTCTAAAAAAAGAAAAAAAAAAAAAAAAAAAAGAGCACCGCACCAAGAGTTTTTCTATTTAATATTCAAGAGGTGGCAGGGACTAACTCCCACACCTAACGACCCGAAATCCGGAAATTGTTGCACAGCCCCTTGCCGAACTCCATGTAACGAATATCCGGCGAATAACCGGCGAACTTCACCCGGCTGCGTTCGCTCTTGCCGCGATGTCAGAAAGCTGGCTTTTTGCCGCATATCTAGCGGAGCCAGCTAGATATTGGGGACTTTTAGCAAACCATTGCAGTGTTTCCGCCTACCGCACTACCGGAGCCTTCGAAGCATGCTTTTAAGCGCGCGCCCCGCGGTCACGGTATCACCAGGGCGCGCGCTTAAAAGCATGCTTCAAAGGCTTTGGCAGTGCGGCACGCGGAACTCCGGTAACGATTTGCGAAAAGTCCCTATAGTTCGCCCGGCGAACGCCGCTACCGGAAGCGGCCGACGTGCGGTCAAGGACAAGGGCCAATCAGTACATAATACGATTACTTCTCGTTTCGTCGAATTTGTTAAGCGCTTTTTACGAATATAGCGTGTTTAAAGGGGCGACGCAACGATATTCAATTGGAATGTTTTTAACTTTACACGAGCTTACTGGCACTAGTGGGACTCAAGGATACTCGCACGGAACGCCACTGAGCAAGAAATTCCTTTGTTGCGCTGTAATTTCGAGGACAAAACTGAGTGTTTTCATTCAATCTCTCCTTCGCAAAACCTGATGACGTAGCTGGGCGGTAGGAGTACCGCCCAGTGACGATATTTGAATGCGGCTCATAGATTGGACCCGAGTATTGCGTGGGCACTCGGTTTGGGCTCGTGATAATTGATAGCTCGAGAAGCATTCGGGTAGTGCTCTGTGTCCAATCGCTGCAATGACGACAACAGCCGAACCATAACAATGTCTGGAACTCAGCGCGTGTCCTGTGGCTTGCCAACCCCAGCGCATGGCTGTGATCAACATTGGCGGCATATAATCGGCTCCAGGGCCCGTTTGCTCGAAGCGCTAACCGCGGCTAAAGTTAGCCGCAGTACCTAGGAGAGGGATTTTTTAATCACGTGATTGGTTCAATAGGAATGTGGGGAAACATGGCGGTGCCCCGGTGAGTGAGCGCTGCTCGCTTTGGAACTAATATGTCGTTGTAGCTGCAATATCGGGCGCGTTAGTCAGCAACGAATGGTACAGGAGGCCTTCGCTTTGCCTTACCTCACTTAACTTGCAAAGCATGAGCAATGACCTCGCCGCATTTTTCTAGATTTACTTTCGATTGTGGTCATTCCTAAGCCTAAATCAACGCGATAATTGTTGACATGGCAACGTCTTCTGAAAGCGGATTGCCTTGACTCAATCGGCCGGGTATTGATAACAGACAAAAGCAGACAGCGTCCCCCCAAGCACCGAGTGTAGTTACATGCGTTGCACGTGGTGGCGTCTGCAGTAGTAATTGTTCTAAAGCAAAAAGTCTAAAACAAATTTTGTTTTGCACGCGCGTATGTCAAAGCCTTATTATGATTATTTACTTGGAATCTTTTATAAAAGGAAGGCCAGCGAGCGCGGGCCGTAGAATTACACTTCCAGCGCTCTCCTCGCGATGCTTGGATAATTTAGAAAAAAAGTCTGTTGGGACGCTGTCTGCTTTTGTGTGCTATCAATACCCGGCCGATTGAGTCAAGGCAATCCGCTTTCCGAAGACGTTGACATGCCAACAATTATCGCGTTCATTTAGGCTTAGGAATGGCCACAATCGAAAGTCAATCTAGAAAAATGCGGCGATGTCATTGCTCATGCTTTGCGTTTTAAGTGAGGTAAGACAAATCGAAAGCCTCCTGTACCATTCGTTGCTGACTAACGCGCCCGATATTGCAGCTACAACGACATATTAGTTCCAAAGCGAGCGGCGCTCACTTACCGAGGCACCGCCATTTTTCCCCGCATCCCTATCAAACCAGTCACGTGGTTAAGAAATCCCTCTCCTAGGTTCTGCGGCTAACTTTAGCCGCGGTTAGCGCTTCGAGCAAACGGGCCCAGATCACTTGGCCGCTTGTTCTGGCTGCGAGCTGAGCGAGTGAACTCTGCTCGTTTTTCTTTATTTTTTCCTGTGACTTTGATTGCGTGTGGTGAAAAAATGCCCTCCCCCTCTCACCCGTATGTCGTCTGCTCCGCCGAGTGGGCTGCATCTAGCATCCGGCTGGCGTACAAACTGTTTAAAATCGCGTCGTTTTGGAAATTTCGAGCGCGGATGCCCAGATTTTGGTATGCCAGTTATCGTGTAATACTATGCTAGATAAAAAAGAGAAAGCCGTTTACAACTTCCTGTAACGCCGAATTGGAGCGCAGCTCTTGAGGAGGAGGAGTGGAGGGTATATTCCTCCTCTTCCCTCGTGATCATGCCTGCTAGTCCTCCTCCCCTCCTGCTCCCCCTCCCTCTCCTTTACCACCTTTACCGGGCGGGAAGGAGGGGGGAGGAGGAGGAGTGGAGGGGGAGGAGGAGGAGGGGGAGGGGCGACGCCGACGCCAACGCCGACGTCGCATAGGCTGGAAACGGGTCATTTGACCCCCTTCCCCCGAGGTCACGTGACCCGCCCGGACCATACTACACAATGAGGGGAGGAGGAGGAGAAGGAGGGGGAGGAGGAGGAGGAGGGGGAGGAGGAGGGGAGGAGGAGGGGGAGGAGGAGAGGGAGGGGCGCGCTTACGCCGACGGCGACGCCAACGGCGACGCCGACGCCGCTCAGGCTGGAAACGGGCCCCTAAGAGCTGCGCTCTAAAACGAACGGGTATTTCACAGATCATTAACGTCAGGGATCCGTTCTAAGCGATATTTGCACAAAATACAAAAATCGTTGCATCGTTAAAACGGAGGTTCGGGCGAGTTGGTTGTTCATGACTTACAAGGAAACAGCATCGCCCCTTTAAGAAAAGCTTTATAACTGGTTGGTTTCAGTGAATATTCACTTTCCCCTTGGCAACACTGACATTCGCGCGGGTAGGTAGGTAGATAAATAGAAAACGTCCATTGATAGCTGAGAACTACGAATAGAAAGATTATCCGTGCCGCGGTGATCCTCGGATCTGGCAGCCTCGTTCTTGCGTGCATATCAGGACTTCGCCAATCAGCTAACCTTGACACTCTTTCTCACCGCCGCAGGGTGTCTCGTCTTTCTCTTCTTCATCGGATCTTTTATTACAACAGTCATCTCAGACAAATTTTGTTATCTCCTCCTTACCGCATTTTCCCTCGTCTCGACCATTCTTGTAAACTCCGTCCGATTTCATCGTCAACCGTCACTCACCGAATGTCTACTTTACCATTGGCCATTGACGACTGGAACTCACTGCCTGACGTAATTGTTACCTTATCTGATACTAAAAAATTTTCTGCAGCCATTAGCTTATTTTTTCTAACCCATAACTAGATTACAGCGTGTTTTCGTAGATAAATAATTTTGTTACTTGTTTGTTTTTTAAGTGTTCACTCCCTTGTGTAATGCCCCCTGGGCCTTCAAGGAATAATAAATGATGATGATGATGATGATTATGGGTGATGAGGGATGACTGTGCGATGGGTAATGAGGGGTGTCTTATATAGAGTCCCCCAGATCTGCCTTGGCTACGAAGTCCAGAAGCGACTAGAGGGTCCTCGTCCGGCGTTGGGCTTTGCCCTGCGCCGGACGAGAACCCTCTAGTCGCTTCTGGACTTCTTCGGGTAGCGTCTCGATGGCTTCCACTCTGCACAAGGTCATAGAGCTTGGCATTCCCATAGGAGATGGTCGAGCCTGGGAATGGCTTCTGGATCCTTGCATCTCTGACATCGTGGGCCCGAAGGGACCGCGTAGGGCTCCGTCCGTCGTGATTGCGAGAGGTTGATGTGGTACTTGAGCCTTGGCGTAACCGCGCCTTCGGTACGGGTGCACCGAAGTTGAGCCGTTACCTTTCTCTTGAAGGTGTTCGCCGGAAGCGGGTGGTCCTTGGGCTGCCACTTTTCCGCTAACTGAATCTTTCGCATCTTGTGACATCTACGCAGCTCTTCGGCGGGGTCGTAGCATGCCGTGTCTTCTGGCTGTTCGACTGACTCTTTGCAGTTGGACGCCTGTTGGGATGGCAACTGAGGAATTCTTCTCATCCCGCTCTGTGCCGCTGCGTGAGCCATATCGTTTCCTAAGATCTTCTGGTGTCCCGGGACCCATCGTACACTGATTCTTCTGCCGTGCTCCCTGTATAGGCTGAGCACCATGTCACCATGTCTAAGATGGCGTGTACCGTCGGGCCTGCAGTTGCCTTGAGCTTGTACATGTTTCGTATTGCCTCCTGGGAGTCCGTATAGATGACGAGGTTTCTCGTGTTGCAGGGGAGGTTCCCGTATACTCCCAGCGTGAATAGCAGAGCCGCTTCTTCTACCGTGTCCGATGTGAACTCCGTGCCTCGTCCGCAGCTAGTAGCAATTTCAAAAGGAGTTGCCCCCTCACTTCTGGAAAAGACTGCTCCTGCGGCATACTCTTTCTCTTTCGTCGCCCCATTGACGTATACCACTGTGTTGTGCTGGCTTGCCAGCAACTCCTTGACCTCATTCTTGTGCTGTTGGGCGTACCTTTTCCTGCGGGCTTTGTGTCGCTCCGGGTCTATATTTCTTGGTAGGGGTTTCGCCACCTTGCGCGACGCTAATCACCTCCCACGGTGCCTTGCTTGGGGGTGGGGGTCCAGGGTCTCCGCTAGCGTGATGCCTATGTAGCTTGCCACAGCTCGGCCTTCCTCTGTGTGATGCACACGCGCCGTGTGCGTCTCTGTCTGCTGCACCAACTGTACTCCGTTTTACCTTATGTCGTGCCGCAGAGAAGGCTAGAAGTGCCACCTCATAGCGTTGGGAGCTGCTCTTGACGTACGAGAGCTTGTGCCGCCGAGATGTGCCCTAGAGCAAGGAGCTCGCGCTTGTAGCCTCTCCTGCGGTACATCATAAGGTGAAACAGGGTATAGCAGGTCTTCGATATCTGGCAAAACGATGGGTTTACACATCTTGTCCGTTTTTGTACTTCTTGGTAGCCCCAAGATGGCTCTTTGTGCGTCATTGAGCATAACTCGGAACTGGTTCTTGTGACACGACCGTAATGAATGGAATCGTGCCGCACATGTGATTTTAGAGACCAGTGTGGCCATTACTATCTTCCTGGCAGTTGCTTCTCCGGCTCCTTCGAGTCGATAGGAGATTCTTCTGACCAGGTTGAGGCCTTGTTTTCACTTCTTTCTCATCTCGGCCATCCATTTGTCAGTGACGCTGGGTGCGTTTCCGAAGGTTACCCCTAAAAGCTTTATGCTTTTTTTGCAGTTTGTTGTTTGTTCGTTTCATGGATTTTAATGGTGAGCGAATACGCGGCGTCGCGTCATTGTAGATTTTTGCCGCTTGAATTTCACCGTGAAAGTTCGCTCCATGGAGTTCAGCCTCTAATACGTTCGATTATACCGGGTGTACAACCGAACATACCAATTGGAGGCGTATAATATTGCCTCGAGGGCCACCGGGTTCCGACCTCTGCGATACAGGAACCTGTCCTTCGGTGTCGACACTGGGGACGTTTAGCAAACCGTTAGCGTGTTCCGCGTACCGCACTACCGGAGCCTTGGAAGCATGCTTTGAAGCGCGCGCCCGGCTGATACCATGACCGCGGAACGCGCGCTTTAAAGCATGCTTCAAAGGCTCCCTTCGCGGTGGTGCGGTACGCCGAACACGGTAATGGTTTGCTAAAAGTCCTCATTGCCATTGGAGTCCAGTTCTTCCAAGAGATCTGCGTGCCGCATATAGGGCCAACACAGCACCACTTGCAAAACTTTCACCTTTGCATTTTTTTTTATTAACCAGTTTTGAAGTATATAATGTTCGAAAGACTGTTGACGTGTCCCGTCGTGCATGCCCACAATTCAACCCTGACCAGCAAAAAGAAAAAAAGTAAGGTTTTGTCTTGGTCCGCTCTAATAACGGTGCGTTTTTTCCCGCTAAGCTTTCGTCCGGCCACCGATCGGTTGTCGAGGCGATTAGTTTATTCAGCATAAAAGCACGTATGAGGTACCATCTAACAGACCAATCTGTGCTGCTACTTCATATAAGCATTGAGTCAACAATTTTCATGCATTTGGGCTGCTGGAAAAGACAGTTCAATACAGTGTTTTCGTTCCCTTGTTCCAGTACTAATACATTTTATTGGCGACGTCTCTTTTTCTTCAGAAAATAGGTATAAGTGACATGCCTATAACTTCTATTACAAAAGTACCGACTACGGCACAGTCTCGAATTCAAAGAATTCACGGGAGCAACTTGCGCTTTTTGCTTTTATTACTCGCTTCCTCTCTAATTTTTGTTTTGACCTGCGTCGTGCTGCACGTCTGGTCTCCTTACAATCGGATTGCTAAACAGTCGACGAAGAACCACACTGCTGAAACAAAACTTTTTGCCACCCCGGGTTTCGAGAACATTCCGGAAAGAAGAGGAATGTTTCCATTTGGCTTGTTTACTTGCCCCGTAAAATGCGATGGCGGCCTTTCTGGGAGGTTATTTCCTCCCTGGGCAAAAGGGAACTTAGGGAGCCGGGTCCCCGAACCCATAAAAATGTCATCTGTACAAGAAACTGGGTTCGGAGTGCCGCTCGGACGCCGGGATTCTCGTTCTGCCATGCTTGCCGCTTTTTAGTTTCGTTCGTGGCGTTTCGTCCGGAAGGCGCTGAACGGCACATTCTGTCTCCTCCCAACTCTTTCTCGCTCTCTCTCTCTCTATCTCTCTTTGTGCGTGCGTGTCTATGTGCGCGCATACGTGCGTGCATGTAACTGAGAGAAAGTGCGTGCGTTTGTGTGTATCGAAAGTTTGTGGGTGTATTTGTACTTGCGTATATGTGTGCGTGTGCTCGTGTGTGTACGTACGTAGGTCTGTTCTTTATATACGTGTGTGCGAGCATGGTGCCTGCGCTTGTATGTGTCTTTTGCGAATATTAAAGCTATTTTTTTCTTCTGCTTTGCAATCCGCGGTGCGCCGCCATTCAGTCAATGCCCTCTGATGCCTTTCCCCTTTTTTGTGTTTTGGCGTGAATCTATTAGAATTGTTTGTTTTTTGTCATTTCGTTTTAGTTCAGTAATAGAGACAAGATCGCAACCGTTCTTAATTATCGAATGGATGTGAAATAAGAAATCAAATAAACACTCGAAGGCAAAATACCTTTGCAATCCAAACTATATTTAAAAAAAAATCGGATTTTTAGTGTAAATAATATACAAATTTCATTCTGTCTTGAAGATGTTCGGTAGTTTTTATTTTTTATTTGTATTTTCGTATTTACTTCCGATGCAGGTTCCGAGCGATCAGCCTTGAAGAGCACGTGGTTGCCAAATGAAAGGTGATCACGTGCTGTTCGGACATATTCGCTCTGACCAGTGTTGGCCGTAACGCTCTACAAGTAACGGCGTTACCGGTAACGCCTTAATTTTTTTTCGGCAACGTATAGTAACGTACTCGTTACTTTTTTTAAACGTTAACGGGTAACGTATTTACGTCACTCGCTACATATTCTTCCCCAGATTAAAACAAAAAATGGACTTCAATTTTTTTTTTTGTGCTTTTAGGCGCCAAGCCAAGTGAATTATAAATGTTTTTTTGTTTCGTTTTTCTTTTCGTTTTTACGAGAGTATTTAGGTAGAACAGTAAAAAAGGTGCGGTAATTATGTTCAGTTTCTGCATGACCATAATGTTTCTTGAAATATGGCGCTTATGCATACCTGTACCGTCAAAACAGCAAGACGTGTTCATTCATAATTTTAAGGAGAAGAGAACGAATCTGCTGAATAGTACGTTCGTGGTTTTGTTACTCCTCGATTTTCGTGAAATAGACAACATGAACAAAACACAGCATCGCACCCTCGCAGACGATACCTTCTGGAGTACTTCGCCGTACCCCGAACGCACATAATACATTATGAGGAGGTATGGAATGTGAAAAGCGCGGTAAAAATGATAGAAGACATCATTGAGAAAAATAATCTATGTGTGTTAAACGCTGGCTCACAACCCTTCATTCGAAGATGCAGTTATTCAAGCGTTCTGGACCTAACAATTTTCTCACAAGATACGTTTTTTTATATGGTCTGGCTGGCACCCAAGGCTCCGTCCTTTGTGTGTCTTTCCTTTTATTTCTGTCAATGCTTTAAAGGTGAACCAAAGTACATGTAATACATCATTTGTGTATCTGCCCGAACGATGGCGAGGCCCCCGATGAAGCCGTGCGCGAGGCTTGCGCACTAATTCAGCATGTTTGCTAGTTCATATACCGTACGCATCTCCCACATCTTATTAACTAAATAGTAACTTCAAACTACAAGAGCAAAACAAAAACTGAAGCGTGCGTTGCAATAAAAAGATATACACGTGAAAACCAGAACAAAAAGACTGTTGGTTTTTCCTTCGGATTCATGGAAGTTTTGGAAATATTCGTTAGACCCTCCGGGCGCATAAATCAAACAACACGGAATAAACTTCGGAAAAACACTCCGACGTCGGAGCTCTTGTTGGTGTGGGCCCGCATGCTTCACGCTTCATGGTTGCGTAGATCTATTAGTTGCTGCACCGCCGTCTCCGGGCATTCATGCGTTTTCGAACCATTCCCTGCGGGGAGTCCGCCCGTCTTGTTTTTTTTTGTGTGTGTTTTTTGTGCTTCCCGCCCGTTCCTTTTCGCTTGCATCTTCATCGGGCGGGAATGCAGCGACGCGTGGTCCCCACGTTTCTGCCGAGAACAAACAGACGTGGTCTCCACGATCTGGTCCTTTATACTCCGTCTCAACTTGAGATAGACCGCAGAGAAGGCTACGAGTCATCGAAGCCAATCACATGTCGTGTGAGTGTCACGTGACTTTCGGAAGAGGCGCAGCGCAGCGACGCAAGGGGCGCCATTGTCACGTGATACGTTCAGAGTGCTGGATTGGCTGGCATGGCTCGTAGCGTCAGCTGCGCTCCATCGTAAGGCAAAACTAAGAACAGCTGTCAGGGCGCGCCACTCGGGTTCCCTGGCCGCCGGCGAGAACCGTGACAAAACTACTCGGATTTTTGCCGGATCTTTCGGGACATTTCTTTTTTTTTTTCTCGCGAAGGCAAACTGCTTCGTCAAAGGACTTTATTTGTTCTTGCTGGCGGTACTCGGAGGGAATTTTACCCAGAACGGCTCGTTTATTTTTGAAGAAAATAAAAACGTACAAAACACAAAACACGGTCCAAGATTTAAGAGAAAAAAAAAACAAAAAAGCTGCCTGAAGTTTTTGTTGCCGAACAGTTTCTTCCCTGATGCACCGTCGTAACACACTGGTCTTTTCTTCTTTACGCCATGCTAGGTCTTCAATGGAAGGCAAAACTCCAGCGATGTGAGTTCCTCATGAACTTTCATGCGGAGTTCAAGAGGGGCCTAGTCTGTCCCCTTTCTTCTGATTCGCAACCTACCGCATAGCAGTTCTTTAATTATCGCGCTGTTTGCTAACGATTATATGTCGTCACATAGATAAAGACCCATAGATCCCTATAGTCGGCGACAGGTCAAGAACGAAGTGGAATCTTCTCCCATTCCTTTCCACAATAGCAGAGCGATCGCCGAAGAGGAGGCGACCTCCTCTCCACCGTTCGCTCTGCTAATGTGAAAAGACGTGGGAGGAACTTCCACTTCGTTCTTGACCTGTCACCGACTATAGAACACAACAAGGACAGATTGAAGTCAATACCCGCGATGGAAAGCTACTACCGTCTAATAATTTTAAACGCTGAGTACTTTCATCCACAAGAAACTTAAATAGCTGAGTCAACTCCAAGGACGTCCCTCAAAATTTTGATTTCACGTACAGGTAGCTCGGAGTTCACCTTTCGTCAAACCTATCTGCGTATCTTGGGTGCATCGCGTAATCGCAAAAGTCCCCCGAGAACGGAAGTTCGATGCCATCCACTTCCGGTCACACGAGACCCTGTGTCAAATAGGATCACCAAACTGCGTTTGATGAGCCTGACAATTAGAATACAAATACACAATAGTTTGGCCTGCGTGTGCATACATCAACAATTGCTCACACTTCTACCTTCGGGGCCTTACTAGAAAATAGCTAAAGGGATGCACTATTTTATTTTTATTTTTGAAGACAGAAAATACTCCGATTGGCCGAAAGTATTGTGATTCCTTCTCGATTTACTCACTTAGCCGTTCGTGGCCACATGGACAGGCCATCTCGATAAGTTCTACCTCGTATGCTTGGTTGGGAAACCCACTGCAAGCGTTCGTCGGAATCTGTGAAAGAATATGTATTTGCTTGCACTGGCAGGCACAGGCTCCCGAGCATACGGCGTTCGTGGATACCGCATGTATTTGTAAAGGCAATAGAAGGGGTAAAAGCAACAACAAAAGTGGAAATCCTTTGAGAGAGGCCTTAAGTGTGTCAAGGAAAAGTAGAAGCTTCTCAGAGGTTATCGAGTCAACATTTCCTAGATAAACAACAAGTTATTTGAAGCGCCGACTGTGGGACGGTGGTGGTTGTATTCGCGGAGGCGCCCAATGGAGGATAGGATGAATTAAAATACGTCATTTTCTCCTTGAAAAACGTTCTTCGTCAATTGTTTCGGATTTCGCTACTTCTAAAGGAAAGTGTCGATGGAATTTAGTTGAGTCTAGTCCGGGGAAGGTTTTTATGGCATTTCACATAACTTGTATTGAACAAAGAGGACAGTCGCCATATATAAAAAATACCGCAGAAATGCTAAGAATCTAAGAAAATAACGCATCATCTAGCGTGCATATATTGCGAAGTAAAAGCGTGGGTATAGCCCTCAACGCAAACACATGGGGACCCTCCATTTTTTTTTTATTGTTCTGTTTTGTTTTTCTTTAACGGCTGTTTAGGGATACTTCAAAAAGTGTTCGGGAGAACAGATACTGCGATACATCGAATTTAAATCCAAAATACAAATACTGATATACGTTTGTCCTTTACGTAACGGGATATCCCTGGGATACTTCGGCAAAAAAAAAAGCAAAAAAGTATCCAAGACCCGGAATACAGATAGAGATACATGCAGAAGTACGTGTCTTGCCGAACGGCGGTAGGTGCAGATGGTGCTGTTCGTGGCGAATGCAAATTAGAGTGCTTGTGTTACTATCAGTTTATGCACCTCCCCTTACCTCGAACTATTCATCTATTAACAATTACCATAAAAAATACCGATTAAAAAACAAACAAAAAAAACATGATCGTTCCCAACGGATGTAAGGAAGTGACATCAGCAACGCAGCAAACGCAGATTGGATGTTGATTGGTGAGAGTCGCTGATGACAGATTTCTGCAGAAGAAAACAAAGCTCACTCTTTGTTTTCTTCTGCGGAAATTCGTCATCAGCGACTCTCACCAATCAACGTCCAATCTGTGTTTGCTGTGTCTGTGACGTCACTTCCTTCTCCCTAGTCGCCGAGGGAGTCCAAAAAGCGTAACATAGGGCCCCATATCTCGCGCTCCAAATCTGCGACCGGGCAGTCTATGGCTCCGTCGCCGAACTGCCCGGCTTTGTGAGTATAGAAAAGGCTATGGCTCCAATCAAGGCAGTCGAGGCTAGCCACTCACGCTTCCACAGCCTTCGCAGTTAGTACATGCTAAGGTGAGACGAAGTATAGGCTGCAAGCGCGAACTCTCGATCAGCAGGAGCAACTGCCAAAAATAAAGCTATTAGCGTGTGATTCAAGTCTTAAAAAAAAAGAGTATAGCTATTACAACACAGGTATTTGTTTAGAGTGTTGTGATAAAAATCGTCAGTAGAGAAAAAACTGTCAAATGGATTGACTGTGTTTTTTTTATAGGCGTGTGAGTTTGGTTATTTTCTGAGTCAATTGAGCACCGGGAAGGGCAGTGTACTTGCTCTCTTGTTGTATTAAAAATGCCAGCACGTTGGCGTGGCGGTGTCATTTTAATTCTTGTCATCACAATAGGTCAGGGCCAAAATCATTCATATAAAGAAATCAAATCTAAAGAAGTCACTGGCAAAGCTGTAACACACGAAAAGCAAAAAGCACGAGTCCGTTTTAAAATCTTTTGACCCCCCCCGTCCTCCTCGCTCCCCCGGGGGTCTCACATGGGCCCTCGACCTTTTCGGTGTTTGTTTTTCTGGCCTCCACACTAAAATGAGTTTGAAACCACTGACGTATATATGCAAGCTCTCCACTGGCCGTGATGGGTGGTGTGCTCTCTTCACCACTCACAGCTCCTTTCCGGCGTTCGCTCCGCTCAAATGGAAAAAAAAGTGGAGGGCTTTGTGGGAGGAGTTTTTTTAACTTTTTGAACCACCTTTTCCTTTTAGGGCGCAGCTCTTAAGGCCGGTTCAAACCCTTGCGTTTGAGCGCGTTTGACTGCGTTGCGTCGAGAATCGAAAACGAGACATCGGCACATCTGTGCTTTGTATGAATCATCGTGGCACGCGATATAAGCAGCAGGGATGTCCTGTTTTCTCGAAGCCGCAACGCAGTCAAACGCAACTGTCTGAACAAGGCTTTAGGCGCCCGTTTCCGACTTGAGCGGCGTCGCCGTCGCCGTCGGCGTAACTGCGAGTGGCATTATGGGACGTTTCCAATAATGACGTCACACGTGACGTCACGAGGGCGAGGTGTGACGTCACGAAGGTCACGAGTGACGTCACGAGGGTCACGTGTGAAGTCACGAGGGTCACGTGTGACGTCACGAGGGTTACGTGTGACGTCACAAGAATCACGTGTCACGTGTGACGTCACAGGAGTAACGAGTGACGTCACAGGAGGAGGAGATGAGAAGCGGAGGAGGAGGAGGGTACATGCCAGCTACCCGTTGTGCAGGCAAGTGCTATCACCATTCATAAATCACAGGGAGGCACGTATAAAAACGTGGTGTACTCGTCAACCAAGTGGCCATCTACATAGGTACTGGCCTGTGCTATACCGATCGATCTCTGTGGCACGTCAGACGAAGTTGGTAAATTGTGTGCCGCCAAGGCCGACAACGGCTTGCTCGTGGTAACTTTGTATTTCTCGCCTACAGCACCCAACAAATATTTTGTGCAAGACAAAGAACTACATACCAGTCATGCAGGAAAACATCTCATTGGACCCGAGGGGCGTGCCCTCGCTGTTCTGCTGTACCATGAGGGGGAGCACGCTCAAGACTAATGCTGAGGATATCAAAAACGCCAAGCAGTTTTCGATAGAACCGAGAGCAGCTAAGATGACATCAGGAGAATGACGTGCTTCGTCATAGTGTTGACTCTAACGCTGTTTCGTTCTCCCGCCTTGCTCCTGCTGTCCTGTTTCCCGGCACCGGCAGAACTTAGACAGAGTGGAGCTTCCAGATGTGGGAACTACATTTCCTTTCTCCAGACATGCGGTAAGCGAGATATATATATATATATATATATATATATATTTCTTCAATTATTCGCCGAGAGGCTCGGCTTCTTCATATATATATATATATATATATATATATATATATATATATATATATATATATGTATATATATATATATATCTATGAGCGGTCCCCGCTCGAAACGTCGTAATAAACTTCGAATTAGTAACTCCGACAGTACGCATCTTTGAGTTATTAACTTTTCCCGGTTCATTGTTTTTTTATTTACCTTACTTCACACACACAAACATATATATATATATATGTACATCTTTCTTGGATTGTTTAGCACGGTATATCGCAAAATCGAACTACCCCAAGAGAGGAGGAAAAAAGAGGAGGCGGAGGGGTATACCCAATACCCTTTTCTCCGTACCCTCCCCTCCTCCTCCTCAAGAGCTGCGCTCTAATTCGGCAATACAGGGCATTATAAACGTCTCTCTTTTTTTGTGTGTGCTTATTTTCTTACTTTTGCTGACTGATTGCGATATACCAGGCAACCAGGCTTCTTCCCTATAGACGGTGTTGTGCTGCGGGTTCACCAAAAAGGTGGTTTTAAGTTTACCGTACCAACTTGCCGATTAATTTTCGGCAACAAATGTCACGAGATACCTAAGCAGAATATGGCGATACAATCGATACATTGTAAATGTATTTCCGTACCGAGATAAACATATAATTTTTAAAATGCATATCGATGCAGAGATACAGATACTAAAAGTATCTCTAAGATACTATTGCGATACATTTGTATCCCCATACTGCCCAACCTTAATCTTTTTCCACTACTAAAACAAAAATTAGCCCGCAGTGTCTGAAAAAAACACGTAGTCCGGATGGTTTTTGCTCATGGGAGGCGCATTGCTTCTTCGTCAGCTTTTACTTTCCTTATTTAACTTTAAGCGTTCAACAAAATTGAGCTACCGAGAGAAAAGTAAAAATGCAGACTAAACAATCTTTTTCGTGTTTGCTTTAGAGGTGGACCACTTTGTGTTTTTTTCCTTCATTGTGGCAACAAATCTTTTGTTACGTTCAAATTTTATGTTACTACCATTTGTTGTGCCGATTTTAAATTGTTTTTGGCTATAGCCTATATCTCATGTTTGACTCGGCACTTCCAAGCGCTTGATGCTATGCCACGCTTATTCTGGGCTGTGGTTATGCTTATGCCCCGGCTCGAATTTGCCTCTGCCGCGTGGAACTGCGCTTGGTTCGCATAGTCTATGATAGGCATTTCAATAGAAGACTTTACATCGAATTTCCTTGTTTGCTAAATGAGTACTCAGGCGTTTTCTTTATAGTCTCCGATTTGCATGAAAATGTTCTAAGCACACCAACAAACATCGCTAAATAGTTACCTAAATATTGGGTAGCTATTTCGAGCATTAGAACGCTCGTTTTCACGAAAACCCGCCGGCGTCGGTCCGTGCGTCCATTTGTCAGCGCCATGCATGACGTCGCGAGGAGAGTGGGGTGGTGAGGAGGAATTGTGTTTACAGATTCAGTGTCTCACGCCGGCGGCGGGGAAAACGGGGAGAGGGTGACGCGTGCTCAGGTCAGCGATTCGGACCAATACGAGCGTCGCACAGCTGGCGCGGAGCCAGAGACGAGCAGGCGCCGCGCCGCTTAGTGCAGCCCAGCTCACTTGCCACTCCGGCGATGGATGTGGCTCTTTCCACGAGCGATATGACTGATCATATCAAAGAGCGAAGACAGAAGAAAGCCGAGGCCACGCGTCGGAGACGTCAGGCCGAGACAAAGGAAGAGTGTAAGCGTCGTTTGGCTGCTGCCGCAGAGGCAAGGTGACGGAAGCGTGCAAAGGAAAGCGAAGAGGAAAGGCACTAATGAACGAAAGGAAGCGGTGATAAACGAATGGCAAGGGGTTCTAAACAAAAGGAAAGGGTGAGAAGGGGGTGAGAAAGAACCAATGCTAAAGGATTTCTATAAAGTAAATCCCATTGATCGTCGACCAATTTTCTTTTTCCTCAAAAAGGTAATAAATATAAAATTTGGTCCACTTCGCGTTTTTTTTAAAGTGAACGTCTCTACTGGCAACAATGGAAAAGTGACGTCAGCGGAAGGCAGGGGTTCACTCTTTGAACTGTACACTTTGTTCCCAACTGACTACAAGCAGTTTTATAGTGTCAAAGGAATGATCTGGATGCTCACTCCAGCACCCGAGCAGCAGCAAGAAAGCAAATGCTCGGCATAGTCAATTTTTACACTGCTCACTAGACCTGTAAGCCTGCCTCCTCTGACTACACGGTGCCGAAGAGCGCGTATATATCTGAATGTTGGTTTTGGCATCATTTTCACTTGCCGATTTAACAATAACTATTTTGAATATTGCGATACTAAATAGAATACCGGAAGGGGTAAAAGCCGGTGATTCCGAAGATATAGTTAGTTGGGGTAGTCTAAAAAAAGAAACTGGCCGGGGTACCTTTGAGTTTTTGAATCTCACCACTTCAACACTGCCGAGGTAGTGTTTCTACATGAGCTCATCCAAGGTTATATTGCCACGCCCGTCACTGAGCAAGCGCGGGCCACCGTGCTTTGCTTTCGCGCGGAGGCCACAGATTTGATTCCTGGGAGCAGACTGCGCTTCTGTTATTTGTTATCTCAATAGACTTTTTGCTAAACTACCCAAGCACCAAGGAGCATGCTGCGCGTTTAGTTACACACGCTGCACGTGCTGTCGGCAGCAGTAGTAACTTTTTAGAGCAAATGACTAAAACAAATGGCATCTTGCACGCGCGTTCGTCAACGCTTTTTTTTTTTGCTTCTAATCTTTTATACGGGGAAGGCGAGCGCGTGTGGCGCGTGTACATACATTTGCAGCATTCTCCTTGATGTTTGGGAAATTTAGCAATAGGTCTATCATTCTCGTAAATTCGAGAACCTTGTCGCCTGATCGAGGTACGAATGTTGTACGCGCCGAACGTTCCACGCCGAATGTTCCGGAAACCACGAGGGTACAGAAGGTGCTCCGCGTGACGGTCCAGGGTCAGTCTCACCCCAGCGCTCAATCCTGCTATTTCGCCGACATCGACGCCTGCGACGCTAGCCTTCCATTTTGTTTTTGGCGCAAGTTCTCCCAGACTTCTGCTATCTCAACTATTCTACTGAAGATACTGTATTTCAAATACGTTTAGAAGTATCTTGGTATCTAGCAAATAGTTTTGTAGAGAATATTTGACACTCTAATTTCATTACATTTCTAGGTATCTTGTACTCATTATTTCAAATACATTTTTTTACATTCCGCCATTTTCCGAGTTTTTTGGTTGAAGTGGTGTGGGAGTGGCACCCCTTAGCGAAAAGTGGTTCAAAATTAGTATACTGAAAGTATAGACCGACACGCGGGCTTGACGTCACGGCGCCGCGGCGGCGCTGCGATCGCGCCGGAGCCGATGGGTGTGGGCAAAAGGGCGCACGTTTCGCATGGGCGTTATAGTATTTCAGCATGCCGCGAAGCTGTGTTGCCGTTAATCTCATCGAAATGTACAAGAAATGTAGCGGAGTGAGCTTCTACAAGTTCCCGGCAGACTCTGAAAGGCGTAGAGGGTGGATAATATCCGTGGATCGAAAATTATGGTCGCCTCGCGCGTTTGTGCGGCAAGCACTTTCTTGGAGGCAAGTGAGGCTTCCATTTCAATCTCCGTCCCGAGGCTTGCTTATGTACAGGGAAACCGTCCTCTGATCGAGACCACCAGGACTTTGTTCCCACGGTGTTCGCGCACAAAGCACCGGCCAAGCGCTCGTGGCTCGCTACGCCCGTGCTACCCAGCAGAAGGGGATCGGCGACAGAACGGCAGTGTTGTAGGCGTTACCAAAAAAAAAAAGTAACGAAATATGTTACTCGTTACTTGCAGATCAAAGGTACGCGTTACTGAGCTACGTTGCCTAAAAACAAAAGGAACGCGTTACCGCTACAGATAAAAAATAACACACGTTCTGCGTTACTTTTTAAATTATGATTTAACACGTTTTACGGTTTTGACGATACAAGTATGCATAAGCTCATACATCAAGAAACATTATGTTCATGCAGAAACAGAACATAATTACTTTATCTCTTTTTATGGTTTCACCTAAACACTGATGAGAAAAAACGCAAAGAAAAACATGGCTTGACGCCTAAATCACGGAAAATCTTGAAAACGAGTAACGTAACTACGTTACTTGAAATAGTAATGAAAGTACGTTACCCGTTACTGCGTCGAAAAAGTAACGAGTAGGTTACTACGTTACTGAAAAAAGTAACGCGTTCCTGGCAACGCCGTTACTTGTAACGTGTTACCGCCAAGACTGCAAAACGGACAAAGCGTTACTGCTTGTCATGCCTTGTGGTCATGAGAGTAGGAAAAGTAGCATACCTTGACTTGAAGACGCTGTGTGTATTTATTTAATTAATGAATACACTTCCGCAGACCCACAGTCTGCTGATCCCGCCGGCAGTGCGGAAACCGACTCGAAGTAATCGTAGGCCTCGAGAAACTTGTACGCCTGCTCCATGTCGGCCGTGAACTGGCTTGGCGAAAAAACTAAATAAACGACTACGTGAGCCGTCGACTTCGGTGGCAGCAACTTCACGTCGGAAGTCCAGCAGTCCTTGTTAACAGTGTACGGATCCTCGTAGGCAACGCCGTCACGCACAGTTTGTTTCGATACCGCCGCCGTTCAGGCTCGGGTAGCGAGCTCAAATAGTCGGGCATAGCATACGACATACGTTGCCAGAAAATACGACGCACAAATAAAGCTACAAGCGTCCCTACAACGGCAACAACGAGCGCACGCCATAGAGCGCAATGGCGAAAACACCGAGGGACGGGTCGCTTTTGCCCACATAGCTACCGCGCATGCGCGGCCTTCCGGCCGTGTTGGTAAACAGAGCCGCTCCGCGTGTCGGTCTATACTAATAGTGAACTTAGGGTATGTACTGAAATCGTACTAGTTTCACACTTTTATGAAACAAAATAGTATACCTTCAGTACACCCCAAGTACATATGTAGTATACCATAAGTGCACCTCGAGTGTACTCTTAGCATACTATAAGTGCACGTTTAGTACACTACATGTATGCTTGTAGTGTACTAAATGTACACTACCAGTACATGTATGCGGAGTGTCCCAGATAACTTGCACCAAACTTAAAAAACCAAACAAAAAAAAACGGAGCGTTCTGCGGGAGTGAAACCAACTGCACGCTGCTAGAAAGTCTATTGCGAAAGTGCACGAAATTGCTTTAGTGCGCCTATTTATTTAATTAAGAGTAACAAGCTAACTTTTGAAATCTTCGTTTAAAAGCCGAGGTGTGAAATCGAAAGTTGTAGAGCGCATTAAGAAACACCCAATTAAACCATTTTCAACAAGGTGCACTTTGCATGCCTTTTTCCTAGCCTTCAAAAAAAAAAAAAAAAAAAAAAAAAAAACGCCCTTGAAATAAAAAAAAATACCGAGTGACAACTCACTTCCTTAATCACGGCGTGCGAGCGCGCCGCGAATGTGCGTCTTTGAAGGCCGGAAAAAAGCACGAAAACGTATTATGTTTCAAACACTTTAATTGGGTGTTTCTCAATGCGCCCTGCAACTTTACAATCGATATCTTGGTTCTTAAAAGAATATTTAAAAGGTTAGCTCTTTAACCTTAGTTATTTACATAACCAGGCGCATTAAAAAAATATGTGCACTTTCTCAAGACACTTGCTAACGACAGTTGATTTCACTCCTGCAGAGCCCTCCGGTGTTTTTTTAAGTACGGTGCAAGTTACCTGGGACGCCGTGAATATCGGGCGTTTTGAATGGAAAGAACGGTCTCAAATTGACCAGAAAAATCGGCGCCTGCATTTAAAAAGCTGACTTTTCAAAGGTGTTTCTTTAAACGGCTGTATTCCAACCTGAGAAATTTCATGTCATATAGCTCCATTCTCGTGAAATGTTAAGAAACGCCGTTGACAACTCAATTGATGATAATACAGAGGCGCCACCATCGGGAGATGGACTCTTAAAAATGGGTCAGGAAATCAACGAGAAAATCTTTGGCAGCTCTATTCCTCGTGAGAATGACGTGCCGGCGTCTTCTAAAACTGTGCGAGAGAAGCCATAAAGAAGAGGTGCATTGCATTTTTCAACTGGAAGTATGTATGTGTAGCATACAAACATTATGATCAGTGTTCTTCGCGTAATTGATAAGACAGAAATTAAAATCCTACTCATCACTTTATTCAAGTTTCCCAGCCTACCTCACAGTACACTCTCCTTTGTGATGATGGTATGCCATTACATCCTGCGTAAAAAGAGAAGAGAAATTACCCTATGCCACTCCATGATATAACATCACATAATTCGCTCAAAGGACCACTATCTGAGGAAGGCAAGATAGTAACAACTTCATTCTGATAAAAGGGCGAGGAAAATCGGACAATATCGTTTCTGAAAGCCTGATACCCGAAAGAAGCTCTAACACAGAGCAAACAAAATGATTGGCATTTTTTAATGCCTCCTTTTCTTTTGCTGTGAACACACATACAAGTCATACGCTATTACACATTCAGTGGTGCGGCTTAATTTATGATAAGCACTTTTTTTTATATAACTTCGAGCTTTTAGATAAAAGATTCAATATAATGAGTCGGACATAAATGGTTGCTATGAACTATCCTATATATTTACACATTATCTGATATCATAAAAGCACTAGAGCAGGGTAGGGCTGTACTACATTAATTATAAATTTCTAACCAATTAAAAGTTGGCATTTATTTAATTTATTACTATTGGCTGTTGTCCTTTGACAAAGAATAACTGGGCGAGTTGGTACGTTGGTAGTCTTTCAACTCCATCGAATATTCAGGTCCTTTTAACATTTTTTCATGCTTTTGCTTTTTCTAACTGCCCTGCCTTTTGTAGCGGCTTTCGCCGCCACTAAAAAACGTGACATCCAAACTCACTTTATTCACAACAGACAATCGGAAACTTGGAAAGCGTGCCGCTCAGCATAAGCAAAGAGATCGTCCGTCTCTACGGCGCAGGCATCAGCACGGGCAAGAAATCATGCTGCTCGCTCTTGTAACGTTTTTCACGCTCCCGATTTATGAAACAAATCGTTGACGAGAGACTGTTGGAACCACACCTCATAACTAGCATGACCCGTGATTGCTTGAACTGCCGTCAGACTATTTGAACGCTCCGCAAAAGCGTCGTCGGGCGACCGTCGTAGGGACGGCGCCAAGGGCAGGCCCTCGGCTGGACCTCGGATCCGCCGCACGCGAATCTTTCTCACTCTGCGGAGAGAGCCATAAATTTTGAAGATACACTCTTTTCAAATAACGAAATAAAACCGGGTAGAGCATAGTGAGAGTCAAGCATAGCTTAGCAAGCACACGGTACAAGACAAAGTTTGAAACAGCGGCGCACTTCGCAGAAACAAAAGGAACTTCCTCACCTTCGCTTGCACCAGTCGGCCATGACTGTCCGCCACTTGCGACGCTGCGTCTCACAGCTCTCAGTAATCGCTTGCTATTATTGAACACGGTATTCGTAAGTAAGATATCTAAAATATCCGCTAAAACGGCTAAAACGTAAAAAGGAAGCGATGCTCGAAACCTCCGGAACTCCAACGGCGGCCGAACGGAAGCTGATTGCATAGCATTGGTCTTACGCAGTTTTCAAAAGTCTCTTCTTTTTGAACCTTTTTTTTTTTTTTTTTTTTTGAAGACAAAACTAAGCAAATTAATGTATTAATAATAATAATGTCAATTTTATTATATTCGTAAAAGATTAACAAAACGATTAGTCTATCTTAGGTTTTATCTAAACTTTCGGTTTTCTTTTTCAGAGTAAAACCGAAACTATCTCAAGCAATTTCTCCCTTGTCGCCAAGGCTATTTTGATTCATTAGCGCATGCTTGCACCGCTGGTATTTCGGCTTTTCTGGAAGGATCGGCTCTCGCTGCACATAAATATTGAGGACAACCTCGCGTTTTTAAACAATGAGCGTGCCCGTCTTTTTTGACGAGGGAAAGACACGTTAAATTTACGTCGATTTTTTACAGTGTGGAACTCTCGATCGACGGTGTTGTTCGTTGTTGCAATTGTCAATCTCTTTTCACGTGAATTGAGATGTCTTGGAGTTTTGCAAGATAAGTCTACACCATGCAACACTTTCGGTGAAAGCTTGAGGTTGTTACATAAAGGCGCCAATTTCTCCAGCCAATTTCAGAGCGAGCTTCCATTCATAACACCACTTCGCTTACGCGGTTCAGAAGTTGATTTGCGCTGCATGCGACCATGCAAGGTGGAGCATCTTATGTCCCCATTATTAGCCGTGGTTTCTTTTGCCTCCTGTCCTTTTGATTGCTGTGGATGCAGATATCTGAAGCAGCGTATAGTGCGCTGAGACCTGCATTACAAAAACACCGGATTATCCTGCAAACGGAATTTGTCTACTAGCCTATGAGGCAGCACGCAAGTGGCGGTGCACTTTGAAAACAAAGTCATGTGCATGCTTTTTCATCAGCAGCATTAAACACTTGGTGCGATTGCCCTCAATCGCCTAGCTTCCGAATAGTGCTAACAGGTTTTTTACAGTAAACTTTTATTCTTCAATAAAGGTAACAAATACAGCTCAGGGAAAATAAAAGCTATCTTTGCAATAAAAGTAGACTGTTCAATTGATAAATATAGTAGAAATGACTAGCTAAAATAATTATTGAGAAGTTAGATAACGCTACTTTCCGTGGTGTACAATGTAGCTTTTTTTTTTTGTGTGCTTTTTTTAGGCGTAAGTCCATGTTGCATTTGCGACGAAAGTATGCTCTGACAGTGCCGGTCGTTTCCCCAAGGAACTTTTGGACCACGTGGTCTGCAGTGAAATGAGAAATGAAGCATCCCTTTGTCACATTATGTCAGCTATTTTTTAATCAACTGGTTTCAGGAAAATTGGGGGCTCATGTCATGTTGATGCACTCTTCATGTGTGTCGTGCGACTCGGCGGACATTACATGGGTGAATAACCGTGGCAACTTTTTTTTTAAGTAATTAAAATCCGTAAATTTACTTTTTTATTATTTCTCTTTTAGAGGCAGTCGTTATTAGAGCCTTACACAATCAAAACTATTCACGAAACAGCAAGGGGCTTTAAGATATTTATTTATCAAATTTCCCACTTTTTCCCTCGATTCAAGAACCACGCGTGGCAGGGGCGGGCAAAGTGGAGAGTGACTTAGCGGTTTTGACATGGCATATCGGTGATGGCATGTTTGTTTCTGTTAGCGAGAACTTCTCATACTGGAGTTCTATGCGTTATTTAATTTTCTAGTGAAGTTACAACCCTCATAAAGTGCTGTCGCATTCAGCATGAACGAAGTTGCACTCTTTTGACAGCGTGCCTTTGGTGGATGCTCCAGCATCATACTTCCAACGGTTCGATTGAAGAGAATACGTAAGAATAGCATTTGGCGCTCTGTCCAGTGCGCTGTTTTTGATCAGGCGACGAAAGGCAGAGTTTTAGCTATGAATAACCCAAAACTCGTCACCTTTTCGCAAATTGCTTCAGTTGGGCTAGAGTTTATTCATAGCCCCTTTTAAAATTAAAAATTCAACATGGTCAATTACACTGTCAATTAAAAAAGCTAATTAGACAACGTACTGTGTCGTTTATTCACTCATCTATTGTCCACCGAGCCCCACAAGTATTCTGTGAAAACAGCATCGGCCTATCTATCGCGATTTTAGTGTGTTGATGTTAAAAATCGCACTATATATATATATATATACCCGGTTATTATAATTTGAGTACACCGACTGCAAGCACTGAAAATAGACCTTTAGTATACTTAAGTGCACTTTGGGTATACTGATTTTGAACTACTTTTTACCGCGGGCACTACGATTCTACTACATGTACTAGTTTTGTACGGACGAGTATACTTTCAGTCCGCCGACATTTTTTACTGGAAGTATACTTTAAGTACACTTAAAGTATACAATCAGTACAAAGACCGCACTGAAAGTATACTTTTAGTATACTTCAGTACACTTCGAGTGTACTGATTTTGAACGACTTTTCGCTAAGGGACGAGCAAACGTGAACATTCTTTCGAGCATGCAAATCCTGTTGTTAGCTATAATTAGCTACGGTGACGTTGATAGAGCTCGTTAAAAATATATCGCTTTTTGGCCGATTGTGACTTATATTTCAGCCCATAGGTCGTACAACAAAGTTTTCCCCTCCCCTTACCAAAGGCGCCCTTTTGTTTCCTGGAGTTTCCCCCAAAAAATCTTTTAACAAAACGGGCGGTTTAACGGAAGTAAAGATTGCCACACTGAGGCGCAACGCAGACCGGGAAAGGACCTACGACAACAATGCAGACTTAAGTGTAGAGAAAATAACAAATAAAAGAAAAATGAGAAGTGGACACACACAAAAAGAATACATTTTTGTTTTGCTTGTTTTATATTTAACGCCGCTACGGCAAAACGTCGAGGTGTTCTTGTTTATTTTCCTTGTCGTCAGTCCCTCACTTTTTGCTCTCGCGAACACTATCTGTAAGCGAACATTGATGAACAGAGAACAGGACAGGGAGCAAACTAAAAGCTGGATGACTTCTCAAAATCCCAGCAAAGCGTCTCCCAACGTTGAGTGCCTTTCTGAACGCAACGTACTTGAAGGAGGTGCGGCCACTGCCGTGGCTGGGTTCTCTTTCTTATCCCTTCACTAATATCCGTATCTTAAGTTCGTTTATAGTGAACTCCCCATATAGGGAGTATGGATTGTAGTTAAACGATGCGCCTAAGGTGCGCCGCAGAAGTGATATTCCGCGATGTCACTATAGCTAAAACGACCTCTTTATTTATGTCCCAAAAATGTTTTGTAACACGCGTGTTGCCGAGCGAGCGCGTGACCGAATGGTTACCGCGCTTGGCTCTCGCGCAGAGCCTCCGGGTTCGATTCCAGGGAGCGGACTCCTCTCATGTTTATTCTTTCAACTTGACGTTTTCGTAAGTTTGAAAACCTTGTCGTGTGATCGAGTTCCGAATGTCCTACGCACCGAACGTTTTACGCCAAATGTTCCAGAAACACACGCAGGTACGAAAGGTGCTCCGCGTGGCGGTCCGGAGTCAGTCTTGCCCCAGCGCTCGATCCTGCTATGTCTCCGACATCGACGCCTGCGACGCTAGCCTTTCTCTATTTTGTTTTGGGCACAAGTTCGTCCCATTAAACGTTTAGTTTCTCCAGTATTATCAGCTTCATCATTCATTCGGAACAATATCCTGCTTCTTATAGTTGGACTGCATATAATAGCGCTACGATGTTTTCTTTTCTTTCTTTTTTTTTTTCTGGTAAAGCAGATTTGCGCAACTGTATGATTGTCGTTGTCACTGACGTAGACACAAACTACGCAGTGTGGAAGTATTTTCAAAAGTAATTTAATTACATTTCTAAGTAACTGTACTCTACTCAAGATACTTTCCAGTGAAAGTAACTTGAGTAGTATTTTAAATACTTTATCAAGCAGGTATTTAGTAACTTAACTTAAACACTTTTATTGACTATTTTGTCCAACACTGAGTTCGCCCCATTATTTAGTTTCCTTCAGTCCTCTGTCGCCTTGTCAATTGTCATTCATGACAATATCAATGCCCCTGAACTTTTGGTAAGTATATAGAGTTACATGTCCAAGTTAAAGGGGTACTCCGGCGTTTTCTTCATGGTCACCGATTTGCCCGAATGTTGCTAGACACACCAACAAACATCGCTGAGATAGCATCCCAAATTTAAGACCGACATAATATTTTTCCGCGAAGTTATTGCACTTACATTTTTTGTCCTGATTGTGTTTTTCAAACTAAAAGTCTATACTGGCAACAGTAAAAAAAAGGAACGCCAGTGGCAGGTAGGGGTTCACTCTTTGGATTGTAGAAGTTTTCACCAACTGATTACAATAAGTTTCATGGTGTCGAATGACTGTTGTGAAAGTTTGCTCCAGCACTTTCACACACCAGCACGACACAAATGGTCAACATATTCCATTTCTCGACTGCTTGCCACTGACGTCACGGCACTGAAAAGCGTGGATATATCTGAATATTGGTTTTGGCATAATTTTCATTTGATTATTTCACACTAACTACTCTAAAGTTCACAACATTAAATAGTATACCGGAAAAGGTAAAGCCCGGGGACTAGAAAAATATAATTAGCTGGGGTAAAAAAAAAAAAAAAAAAAGCACCGCAGTACCCTTTTAAATGCTCGCGACATTGCAACACGTTTTATCCCAACAAGCTAATTGAGGAATCACCAATATATCAAATTTTATTTTTCCAATGGCCCCGTTCAACACAATTCCTTTTCAACGCCCTATTTTGCAATACCGGAATGTGTCTGAAATATGATTTGTGATGTTCTATGCTCCCTGATGTGCTACTTACGTGTTTTATGTCGTCGCATGCTAAATTTCCTTTTTTAGATGCGGAGCATCTCTTGCTCGGGTCCATGTCCCGCGGCGTCGTAGTCCGCACTCACACTACGCATGCGCAACTCTCCTCCTTCCCTCTCTCCAACAGCTGCGCGTTACTCTCTCCGCTCTCTCTCTCTCTACCAGGGGACCTATGTTGGACAAATGTTTCGTTTCTCCTAAAAGAAACGGAAGTGACGACATCGCGTCTGATTGGTTGAGGCTCGAATGACGAAAGTTCCTTACGAAAATGTGGGCGGAGACGGCGAACCGCCCCTTCCGGAAGTGACAACACTTTGACGTATCGTTTCCTCGGTGCTTCGTCTGAAAAGGGAACGAGTCTGTCGATGGTCTCTTCGCGGTAGCGAAATTGGAAACACGGCGTCTCGGAGGCAGAGCGACAGTCTTTCTATTGTTCAACTTTGTTTTTCCCTCCGGAAAGGCTCCACCGGCAGCACCGCGACACCGCGATTCCTTTGAACTACCGGAGGAAGCTTTTCGGAAGCAGTACCGTCTCATCAAGAATGTGGTCCGCTGATTGTGCGACGAACTGCGCGAGGAGCCAGAGTTGAGGCTGCGAGGTTCGTGGACGGTGATGTCTGTGGAACAGGAAGTGTTGTGCGCACTTCGCTTTTAGCCACGGGGAGCAAACTGTGCGGGGAGCTTTCAGAGCATGGGTGGCGAGCGACGAGCACATAGCGAGGAATCAGGCTACAGTCGGCATTGTGCGGGCTGTGTCCCTCGCTATTGTGCAGCCTCTGGGGATCCGGCGGGGCTGGATCGACTTTTCCCAGACAACCGGCAAGAGGCAAGACGTCGAGAGGGGCTTCCAACGGCTCGGCAGGATACCCGGTGTCATCTGTTGCGTTGACGGGACTATGATCGCCATCGTCGGTCCGTCACAGAACGACCCCACCGTCACGAAGGTGGCGTATTGGTGCCGCAAACAATTCTACGCTCTGAACGCGATGGAGGTACGTATGATCACATATATACTACGTCTCAACTTAGCATGAACTAACTAAGAAGACTGCAAGCACGAACGGCTTGACTGGAGCACTCGCTGCACGAGCGCTCGTGCAGCCGCCGGGGCTTTATTCAAAGCAGCTAGCTCGCGCTTTTAGTTATAGGTCAATGCCCGTTCTGAATGGGTTTGAAAAAGAGCGTTACGCTAGTACGGTGTGGATATGCCATTTTAGAGAGTTATGAATTGTTAGTACTCGTTTATCCTCCGCACAAGCGTTTGTTCGACGAAGGAAGGGAGGGTTTGTTAGCTGAAAATCTTTCGATCTCTGTTTGTTTTCATGTCGTGTTAGGCTTTTAAGCATTAGTCCCTGTCCTGCATGATAAAGTGTAAACTCTCCTTTGAAGAAAAAAACAAATTTGCCTAAACTATTACGTGGATCAAAGGTAGTGGCTATTTATCATATAATTTTAATCTTTGTAACACAGGCAGCGCTCTGTCTGTGTCCTCCTTCATCCAATATTCCGTCGTTTTTTTGCGCTGTCTTAATATTTTAAGTTTGTAAACCACATAATATATGGTGGTGTGTCGTTCTACATGTAAATAGTGTTTGACAGGGCCCCATGACAATGAGTGCAATCAACTGCTTGTGGATTCAGTTGAATTAATGTCTACATATGTCTCACTATTGCAGGTGTGTAACGCCGACTGCCGGGTGATGAGCATCGTCCCACGGTATCCTGGGTCGGTGCACAACTCCTTCGCGTGGTGCTACTCGTGGCTTCGGAGCAACTTCGAGCAAGGACGATGGCAGGCTCCTGCTCGGTAAGCATACTCCATTTGTTGGTTCTGTACATGATGGTTCTGCACCACTTATAAGCTACAATATCACACATATTGTTCCGAACATGAATAACTGGCATGCGCTCTGGCCATACCTGTGAAACGTCTCCTTGGAAACACTCCGACGCAGCTGTCAACTACAGGGGGGAGAGATTGCAAACAACAGTTTTACCTGCGTAGTTGTGAGCAATTTTAAAGGGATACTACAACGAAATTTCGGTGCTTATTTTTTGGTCTGTACGTGTTCAAAAGAGCAGTATCACATCGAACTCATCAATATCTTGTTAAAAAAGGCACTAAAAGGCATTTAAATAAATTAGGCAATTAGCAAGGAGCATTTTCTAGATCTCGCTAAAGCTGTAATGCCCGTCTAGGAACCTTGACAGGTAGGGATGATAACTCTCTTACGTAGAACTATACATGCTTTGAACCTGACGTCATCCCGACAGCTCTACGGCCAGCAGAAGAGAAAAGGGGAGGGAGGAACTCCACACTCAACGGGACTTTCTTTTGTGTGTCCCAAGATGATAGAAGATTAACCCGTCACTCAAAATTCACACAAAAGCAGCTTTGGGGTTAGTTGCGGTGGCCCGATCGCTAACGTAATTCGACCGCTTTGCTTGCTGGAACAGCTAGGGCATCCTGACGACGTCTGCCTCGCCGCAGCTTTGCTCATCCCAAGATAAACTACATCACAATTGCACTGGACGTGACGTGCTCTCAGCTGGCTGCTCTCCGAGCGCTTGCCACTGTGGGCTGTTTATAACGAACAATACAGCCATCAAGCTCAAAATACAAATGTGCAATTGTCATTTACGGGTATTGTGGATCATATTCAGCCTATTTCTGAACACGACGGGTATATTTCGACTGTCCTTGAAGTATTCTTTAAAAAAAAAAGACAGCATTAATATCATACATTTCCTTCTCCGCCTTTGCAGGTGACAGCGGCTATGCTTTGGAACCTTGGCTCATCACCCCTGTCCCTGGATTCCACGCGACCTCCACCGCTTGCGGCCGGTTTAATAAGGCACATTCTTCGATAAGGTCCATTGTGGAGCGCTGCATTGGGCTGTTGAAAAGCAGATTCCAGTGTCTGCAAAGACACCGGACTCTGTATTATCATCCAACAACAGCCACCGTCATTATATCGTCTTGTGCAGTGCTCCACAATAAATGCCTTTCATCGAGGGAGGCAGAACCGGACCCTCACGAGCCAGGGTTGGAGTCTGGGCCGAGCTCGGAGGGGTCAGTGGCGGATGACGAGAGGCTAGCTCCTGCCCACCCTCGGGTCAGCCTCTCGGACAGGGGGAGGGCTCTGAGGCAGCGCCTTGTTGCCCAGTTCCGAACCCGCCACAGCCGTGCCTCCCCGGAGCCCCACGCACGCCACGATGGCAGTCGCGCCCACCAGGGACACCACCAGTGCCAAGGAGTCCGTCGCCACAATGGAGGTCCCGCCCATCAGGGACACCATCGGCGACAGGGAGCCCCTCATTGTCCTCGCCACGGTGGCACTCCCGCACACCAGGGACGCCACCGGCGACAGCGCACCCCTCGTCGTCCTCACCTCGACTGACGCCCTCGCCACCAGAGAAGCCCCCCGTGGCAGTATGTGCCTCACGTGTTGCTCCACAGTCAAGGCCGTCCATAAGCTCCACAGTGTCAACTCCAATGCCTTGCGCAGTTCGTCGCACAACCACCGTGTTACCTTTACGGACATGTAGTACCGCCTCCGAAATGCTATTCGGTGCATCACGGTGATGTTGATAGAGTTTTTCTAATTTGCAAGCAGGGTGCATAAAATGCCTGGAACAATAACAGAATGTTTTGTGGGTTATGTAGCTAGCCAACAGGGCATCTGGCTCGCCCTTGCAGGAAACATATAACTCAATGAGGCTACTGGTGAGACCCGTTTTGCTTCTTTTACTGCAATATATTGTTCGTATCGGGCTTGGACATCGATTCATTTTCTCTACACTTCCATTGGCCTGTTCCATTTTACAATCTATTATGGTTACCACAGGGCCAGGTGTATTACTCAATAATCGCATATTGGATTTGTGTCAGTTTGAATGTATAAAGAAGACAACAAGCAGTGTCTTTGAAAGTGCTTTCTTTTTTTTTTTTACAACAATGCCGTAACATGAAAAATAAACATGTTTGAAAGCACAAATTCCAATACTTTCTTTAAAATTGAGCATGGACTATTAAACACCGTATAAATTCCTTGTCATTATTCAGGATATATCACAGACATTATTTCATACTACACTTCACTTAATTCAGCACACTGCCATTTCGTGTGTGTTTTGTCACACATGGAAGCATGACAGATTCCATATTAGAGGAATGTTGAGATCAACAATGATATAAGAAAACAAACAAACGAAAAACACAGGGACACAGACGAAGGAAACAGGACAAAATGCCCTCTTAACTGAAGTTTATTGAAAATTTAACTTCAGTTGAGAGTGCACCTTGTCCTGTTTCCCGTCGGCTGCGTCCCTGTGTTTTTTTCGGCGCTTTTTCTGTTTGCAATTGACGAACTGGCCCAAATCTCCACTTTATTTCGATAAAAGAAAAATGGAAAACCCGGAGGCCAGTTTCAGGCGGGTGGCAAGTTGTGGCTAGAGTGCAGACCTCTTGGTTTCAAACAAAGAAAACCCGGGGGCGCCCAGGGCCGAGTCCTCGCCCACCAGCGCCAAAATACGTGAGTATGATGACGCCAGCGAGCGCACCTGGGTGCCTCCGCCCCCTGTTTGCCTGCGGGTAAAGGAAGTAATTCAATAGCTTGGTCCACACTATGAGTAAACTACGGAAATTACCTCGCCTGTTTCGCCAGCCCCGTAGCCCGCGCCCGCGCCTTCGACACCCGCATGGCCCAGTAGCGTTTCCAACCTTCCGGCTCCTTTCTTGGAGGCTTCCACGGAGGCCCGAGGAAGTTGAGCCGGGAGGTTAGCTCGTTCCAGAGACGAACTTTGTCGTCTCTGGACAGCGCCGGGCTCAGCTTAGTTGCGCCGCGTACCAGAGAGGCCACATCCTCCTGTTTCTTGAGCAGTCATTAGCGCCAGTAATTTGAACTAGGCGCACATCCGCATTCCGCATGTTGTTCTAGCCTTTTATGCGAGTTTACTCTATCTAATATTTTCTGGAACCACTACAAAATCAGTTGTTTATTTCAATAGAACACGTGTATTTTTTTAGTTTGACAAGTTTCTTTAAAATAGAGCCGATGTGAAGGTCGCCGCCGCAAGGGATTGGCTGCCATCACTTGACTAAAAGCAGAAAATGCTCCTCCGGTTGCCAGAGAAACGGACGCTTGCGTAGGGACTAGGTTCCAGATAGGTACCGCGGAGAAAGCGTAGGTACGGCAGGGGGACAGCGTAGCTACTTCCGCTCTGCGGGGGTTGGCTCTTGACGCCTCTCAAGTGAGTGACAGACGCCAATCTTTCCATGTCACGGCGTCAAAGAGGGCGGTTTCGCGGTGCGCGCCGTTGCTTGGTTGCCCTCCTCCTGCCGGTACGTCACTTCTGTTTCTAGTTTCTCGGAAGTCCAACATAGGTCCCCAGCTGCGTGCACTTCGCGTGCGTTCGCTTCTACTCACACCGCGCGCGCAAGCGCAACTCTCCTCCTCTAGTCTCCTCTCCTTCAAGTGTGAATATAAGCAGCGGTAGCGCGCTGCGCGCGTTCAGTTCACCGCTGTTGATTCCACTTCACTCCGTTCTTCCGATGAAGTGCGATGGAAGCAACAGTCCCGTCAGTTAGTGGGTTGGCGCAAGCAAGCGTCAGCACCACCCCACAAACTAACAGCAACGCTACGTCCACTGAAGACAAAGCTGCGCAGCGAAGGGCACGCGACGCTGAGCGCAAACGCTTGAAGCGAGCGGCAGACCCTGAACTACGGCAACGAGAAGCGGCGTCCATTCGTCAACGTCGAGCGGCGGATGCTGAACTACGACAACGTGGAGCAGCGGCGGTTCGAGAATGTCGAGCAGCAGAACCTGAGGTTCGGGACCGTGAAGTTCAACGTAAACGTACGAAGCGAGCGGCGGAACCCGACCTTCGAGAACGGGAAGCCGCGTTGGTTCGTGCGCGATGTGTGGTAACCAACGCAAGTTAACAACGTAATAACACGCAAGTTAACAACGTTACTAACAACGTTACTAACACCGTTAATAACACCGTTAATAACGATCCGCGATGCTCCGCATCACCCCATGGTTCCCCTCGGCCTCGGGAAGATGGTATAATTTTATTTTCATGCGTTAGCATTACAACGTTCGTTTTGACGAAAACCAGGTGGTGTGTTTCGTTTGTCAGCGCCGAGGAGAGAGGGAGAAGGGGGCGGGGAGAGGGTGACACGGGCGACGCTCCTACTGGTTCGAAGCACTGACGTCTGCACGCGTCAACCTCTCCCTCTCTCATTAGCGCTGACGAACGGACAGACACCACCGGGTTTTCGTGAAAACGAGGCCACGCTCACAGCTGGCATGGATCCAAAGAGGAGGACGCGCCGCGGGCGGTGGAATGTGGGCCAACACCTCCAAGATAACAAAGCCGTAGTGCTGAGAGAGATGTCGTTATCAGCGAAGAACAACGCTGGGCACAGATTGGACACGACGATTGCGTCAACGTTCGGCTCAAACTTGACTCGAAGCCGAGTACTGTCGTCTCCAATATGTGCTTAGTGTCGGTCTTCGCGGATGACGCAGGCAGCACTACGGCCTAGTCTTCTAGGCGGTGTTGGTCGGGCGCGCTCAGTTGCCGCTTTGCCGTCGTCGATTATTCTTTCCTCTGGGTTTCCGTAGTAGCGGTTCGTGGACAGTGGTGTATATGTGTAGTTAAAACAAAGAATGCGGTTTCCTCCACGAGTGATTTGGATCACTCGTGAAGTGGTCCGAATCACTCCACATCCTTCCGCGAGTGGTGTAAATGCGGTTATTTTCACGAGTAATATGTATGAAAGTATCCAAGGGGCGTCGGCATATTCTGACAGGCAGAGTACAGAAAATGGACAAAAAAGATTACAGGAAGCTCCATTGGTGGATTTTTAGGGAACGCTCTGGGAAACGCCACACACGTGCCCCTTTGGGAAACGCTAACACTGACTTCGTAACGACTCCAAAAAAAGGCAGCAAAAAATAGAGGAAGCAAAAGAGAAAGCTAAAACGTTTCTCAAGAGTAATGATAACACATTCCCTAAGAGTCCACCAATGAATCGTCCTGTAATTTTTGAACTGACTTTTGCCGTGCACCAATGTCAAAGCCTTTTTGACGCTTTTGGACACGCGATAAACATCAACATCAGTACCAACAGCAGCGTCAACATCAGCTTTAAATAGTTATAATATTTATTTCGGCTCAGAAAAGCCGCGGCGCCGCAGAAAGGCGAGTCGCCCATACCGTGCATGAAGGCCTGCGCCGCCGGGTCCAACGATGGAAAAACCATATTGTACAGATGAATTTTAAAAAAATTGTGATGTAATGAAAAGTGATAAAAAGTCGTCCCTTTGCCGTATTAGCGTGGCAAAAGCAGTGGTAACACAAAATGTGATGTTGTTGTGAGGTTCTTTGGGGTTAATAATTGACAAGATACAATGTCCTTCGTTTTTCTTGAAACATGTATTTACAAAAGAAATCAAAGAGTTCATTCGCTTATACTAAAAGAAAACAAGAAAACTTAGTTAAAAAAATGGAAGAAAAGAAAACGCAACAGGCACCATGTCTTTGAATCACCATGCGCAGGCGCGGGTCTTGAGTCTGGAGCTGTCGTTGTCGGCCCACGGTTGTGGCAGGCAGTCAGGAGCGGGAGCCGTTGGCTTCCGTCGATGACCCAAGAGTCACCGCAACCAGTGCTCGCGCAGAAGGAAGCCGGGCACTGTAGGTTTCTATGCGCTGCCCTCGCTGGAATAGGCCGCTGGTCAGGCAGTAGGAGGCCGCCCTTTGCCCTGGCCGATGGTGCCGTTCTACCCCAGCACGTTCTCCCCGGCCAGTCCTTTCTACGCTCTCTGTGCACGCCCTACAAATCTCTTCTCTTCTTCGTCATCTTCCCTGTTCCTCTGAGCCGGTCCATGGTTGACTTGCACTTCTTCATTTGCACACTGAGTCACATCAACACAGATGTGTTAAGCCTGATTCACATGGTGCGATTTTCTTCTGCGAAATCGGTGAAGTGATGAACCGCACTTGCGAAATTTCGCGTTTCCTTTCACATTGATTGAGAACATATGCGATTTTCTGCACTTGCGAAGCACATGGTTGGAACCCTTGAATTCGTTTGAGGATACTAATTTCGATATTTAACAAAATGATAAACTTTTCAGATTTATTTATTAGCTTCTGGTAAAAAGTACGCGGTATACTTATATTTAGGGCCGATTTAGACGTTTGCACCTACTGCATTCGCATCAACGGAAACAACAAAAACAACGAGTACGGCGAATGCAACAAGGACACCGGGAGAGCCACAGCTCATAACTGCTTGAGCAAGCTAGTTGTTGCATTGCTTGGCATGTCGCGCAAGGCGAACAGTTGTCCCGGTGGCTTCGTCACGTGGACGATGTTCCATATTGAAAGAGGGCAAGTATAGCAGCGCGTCTTGACTTTCATAGAGCATGATGTCCGCTACTCTAGATGACGACGAGTTCAGACTGCTCTGTAAAAAGGAATACTTATGCGGAAAAAGAACTGCTGCTCCTATACGGAAGCCCGCGGTGATGGTGGGTCGGGCCGTGCTGGCACAACAGAGCCAAAGAATCGGAGTTTTACTCATCGGTAAGTCGATGTAGTGTTTGAGGGGCTGCATTAGGATATATGCGCAGGAAGGCTTACGGTACGACGACGATGGCGTGGAGGGCAGCGGCGGCCCGCGGCCAAGCGGACACGCCGAAGGAAAAAGGACACGTCCAGCCCCGACGAACGCTGCTACACTTCTTCTTTATTCACGCGCACAAGGGCGATTAAAGGGAAAGGGGCACCCTGGTGGTGATTCATAAACTCAATTACAACATTTCTCCCTTCATAAAATAAAGCAAAAGGAGAGCAAGAAGAAACGAAATCTATCAGGCTACGAAATGTATTTACAACATATCATTTTCTTCCTTCCGTAAAATAAAAAAAGAGAGAACATGAAGAACGAAATAAATCTCGGAACCAAACTATTTACAACACATCCCATCCTCGTCGCCAGAATGTAGTGTTTGAGGGGCTATACTGCATTAGGATATATGCGTAGGAAGGCTTACGGTACGACGACGATGGCGTGGAGGGCAGCGGCGGCCCGCGGCCAAGCGGACAAGCCGAAGGAAAAAGGACACGTCCAGCCCCGACGAACGCTGCTACACTTCTTCTTTATTCACGCGCACAAGGGCGATTAAAGGGAAAGGGGCACCCTGGTGGCGATTCATAAACTCAATTACAACAGTCGACTTGTGCTTTTTTGCGAGCGGGTTTCTGGAATACTTTTTCTTTGCAGACCCTCTTTATGCTGCACAGGGACCCAGAGCAGTTTCGAAGATATTACCGGATAATGCCGAACACCTTTGAAAGACTCCACGCTTGCCTGGAAACAAAGCTTACGAAGCAATACGTCGTTCGAGAGCCCATTTCGTCGCGGGTGCGGCTTGCTATTACTTTAAGGTAAAATGTTATTCTCTTTAAACTGCACTGTTTGGAGTGAATACGAGGTGCAATTAAACTGGTTTATATGGCGAACCCATTACTAGTTTCTCGGCTTCCAGACATTAATATATACAGCAAAGTTTTGTATTTATTCAGGTACCTGTCATCGGCAACTTCAATGCAGGACCTTGCACTGCAATTCACGGTTGGAGAGTCAACAGTGGCATCCATCGTGCATGAGAGATGTCCGCATATATGGAAGGTGCTTCGCCCAAAACACATGAAGGTAAGCAAAGAAATTTGATTTCGTTTTTGGTAACTTGTGGAAAAGAGCATGGTTTCACATGGAGCGATTTTAGTTGCGATTTCGCAGTTGCGACGGCGCTGTTGCGGCAAACAGGCAGGTTCAATGCGATTATGAAATAATCGGAGCTGCGTCAATTGTCAAACATCTTTCGTGACGCCTCCAGCGCCGCTGCGACGGTACGGAAAGACAGCCACTAAAAACGCAGCTCATCTAAAACCAACCGTATCCTTAATGTCGCATGCATGCTGTGAAAGAGTCGCTAGTGTCTCGTAATGAAAAAAAAATGCTTCAAATAGAGGTGGTATTCTGGTCGTGTGGTATTCACTGGGGGCCATAGCTTGCGCCGGTTTCTGCTGAGAGCACGTGCTGTTAGTGAATTTGCACAACGCTTCTGCAACATATATTTCACACCGTCAAGATTGTTTATCTTTGCCAGCAGTGCGTAGTAGTTCTTTTTGAGCTCTAGCTGCGAACAATGCGCGCCAATACGGCGTCCGCTAAATACCGCCTTTAAAGATGTAGATCATTAAGAACACCAAGACTCACAGTGGTGGTGTTGGGAAAGTGATGAATTCAAGTTCCCCTCCCCTTCCCCCCCCCCCCCCCCTGCCCCGGTGTACTCTTTCCACACACTATTAAATTATGGAATCATCCAGAATTCTAAATCAGGGGGTGTTGCAATTATTCGGGGGGGGGGGGGGGGCTGTTGGGAGGGGGGTGGGCTTAGCTCTAGATGCATTGGTCAAGAAATTCTGGGGGTGTCGCCCCCAACCTGGAGATAAATAGGGGGTGTTGGAAGGGGCTGGCCGTAGGTTTATATACATTGCTTAAGACATCCTGGGGGGGGGGGGGGGGGGGGGGAGGGGGGAGGCGGGGGGTGTCACACTCAACCTTGAGATAATTATGGGAGTCGGGTGTACAAATCACTGCAGCAAACTCGTCCTTTGCAGCTGCTCCTAACTAGACGGGATCGCAAACATTGAGGCAAATTCTGCGGTTCCATCCATGGGTTTCTCAGCCGAAATATCTAAATGAATCATGTTGAAAGCTGTACAGTCAAAAATGGTGTCTCAAAAAGTTTACACAACAGAGAGCCATTGATTTATGATCATAGGGACGAACTTGGGAAGGGAGGGCTGCAGACCTGAGGATGTTGAGGGCCCCAATGCTATTACTGTGCCACCTTCGAAAGACGGGGTCACACATTACGCATCCTACGAATACAGTTTGCAGACAAATAGGAATTTGAGGCACCCCAGCACCCCTGTTTTGTATGTCGCACGGCAACCAATGAGAAGAGCAGCCTGGCACGCGGCTTATGAAACACAGATGAGTCAGTGAGTCGCGTCCGATCGATGTCTGCAGACTGGTTTTTGTCTTCTCTATAAGCAGTCTGACACCGGCCTGACTTGGGCATAATATGATAGCTTACAAAGGTAAGTTGTGAGTGCCTGGAGCTGGGCTAGTTGGTTAAACATGCTTCTGAAAGTTTCCAGCTGAACGTAGAAAAAACTGAGCGAGAGAAAAAAAAAACAAAAAAAACAGACACACAGCTTTTTAGATTCAGTTACAAAAGTATTCGCAATTGTTAAGCGTCAACAAGTATTTCTCATATAACCATGTGTGAACTTTGTACTGTACTTCTAGCTCTTATCAAGAATCACAGAATGGGGGAAATTGCCGAGGGCTTTGAGACAGGGCGGAATTTTCCTCATTGTGTGCATGGGGGCCGTTGACGGAAAACACGTACATATCGAAGCCCTTGTCGATTCTGGAAGCCTGTACTATAACTACAAGGTGCTGTATATGGGTCTACAAATTTACTTAACATATATCATGTTTTGCAAGAGCGCATGAAGTGACGTAACACTCGGCTTTTCAGGGTAACCTACTCTATAGTGCTGATGGCCGTCGTGGACAGCAAGTCGAGGTTTGTGGCCACAGACTCTGGAGCGTATGGCCGCCAAAGTGATGGTGGCATCTTCAAGGCATCAAGGATAGGACAGTGCCTCAGTCAAGGTGCCTTGAATTGTCCACCACCAAATCTGCTGCCATCTTCCCATGTTATCGCCGCGTACGTCTTCGTTGGAGTCGAGGCATTTCAACTGAGGCCGGACTTTCTGAGGGCCTGTCCTGGTTGATACCTCAGCGATTATCTAAAAATATTCAAATATCGACTGTGTAGAGCGAGGTAACCTTTAGAATTGTTGCACTTGCATTATAATAACAAAAAATCACAGTGTTGTCTTTGTCCCATTTCCAGAAGGCGCGTCGAGAACGCATTCGAAATTTTGGCTACAAGAATTTGCATCTTCCGCAGGCCAATCGACCTCCTCCCAGACCACGCCACTGGTGCCGTCCGCGCAGCTTGTGTACTGCACAACTACCAACAAGACGACAAGTTGCACATGCTAAATGCCTATGCTGATTGAAGTCGACCACTTCGGCAACATCGTTGATGGCCAGTGGCGCAAGGAGGTCTCTCAACAGACAAACGCGTTGCTCCACCTACTGAGGCTGAGATCGCGGCACTTCGACCAATCTGCCCGAAAATGCAACACAATGTCCACCGCAGTGAGAGACCTGTACTGCAGGTACTTATTAAAGGAAGCTGCAGTGTCATGGCAAAGGAACCGCGCTGAACTGAAATCCTAAGTAGTGTCAGTGGTATGGTGACAAATCACGAAGTTTTCAAGTTCCTGTGTGTGAAGATCGTCTGACCTATTTCCGGTGGAACAGGAAGCTGAGGCCACCATTACAACAATATTCTGCCGCTGCGAGTTAGCTACCTTTGAACGGGCGCTCTGGTGTGAGACGGTTTCCGTGTGAGGCCCACTACGACTTTGAACAGAGAAAGTGAAACATCTGTATTGTACCAAGACCGGTGCTACTAAAGGGAGATGAAATTAGGGACTCTCCCTGTTCATGTACGCTCTTAATGTGCTTAACTAGGAGTGGACGTAATTTATACTCTGCCGCCCGTGGAGGAGTGACCCAGTCTTTTCAGATCCTTGGTTGGATAAGTGGGACGAGTGTTTTCAGTGCACGTTCTGCAAGATCCTGAACTGACGCGCAGTCCTTAAAGGGAAACCGGAACACTTCTTTAAAAAAAAATGAGATAGAGCTTGATTCTAGCGTATAGTTCTATCCCATGGATATGAATATCGCGTTCGTTTTCCCCGAATATGTAACTAAACGCGAGAAAACACGAAAAACACCCGACCCGTCGTGGCGTCATAAGAGGGCCTTTCGGCCGCAAAGCTCGTATCGCTCGAGGGCCACGCATGCAATCCCTAGCTTGCCAGGTGCATTCCCCCGTACTGGCACAAGTGTTAACATCTTTTTCTGCCCTTCTTAAAAAAATAGCAAGAGTACGCGTGCATAGCTTTGATGGACGCTGCTGGAAGGAAGATTCCGAAAACGCCTTTTGTGACGTCACGCTCCTGGAAGGAGGGCCTTCGGCGGTACTTTGAAAATGATTTTCTGCAACCTCCATGCACCAAATTATAAAAGAAATAATTTTGATATTCGAGATCCTGGAGGTGAGATGAAAACGACTTAAGTGTGTTTCCTCAAATACAAAACCGCTTCAGCTTCCCTTTAACTTGGTGTGTGAAAGTTATTTGAGTAGTCTCCGAAGTATGTTCATTTAGGTGGTTCAGGTAGAACTGCAACGTGCTGGAGGTAGTATAGTGTTGAGAGGGAGTGTGTTTGTACACGCCGAAGAAGCGTAGCATCTGCCCTCTCTGCAGTGGGGGGTGGGCTGTAGGGGGTTATGTGGTTACGACGAAACTTTAACACAAGGCAAGGCGAGTTCCCTTCTCGGCGTGCCTTGCGTTGTAGCTTTCGGGTCACGTAGGAGTCGATTTCATCTGGCCATTGACAAGGGGTACTCGGATCGTTGGCTGCGTGTGTAGATGAGTGGGCGGCCTTGCAGCACCGGCGCACAATGCAAATATTTGCCTTTTGGCGCCGGTGCACCCCATGACTCCAGAAACGTGTTATGTTCCTCTTTATTCATATTTCATGTCTGCCAAAAAGGTGAGCCTGTACTTGATTTTTTTTTTCTTTTGTAATTGCAACTTTTTTTGTCTTTTGTTAGTTATCTTTCAACATTTAAAGTAAGTAATAAAAAATTTATTCCTGGATTACCCCTGCCTCATGTCACCTCTCTAGTTCATTTCCACCACGGTCCTGTTGCCTGCAAATCAGTCAGTTTTTTTTTTTTTTTTTTTGTAGAAAATGGGTTGTGGTCTTTGCCTCTTTTACGGACAAACTGGCGGACACTTTTTGTGGCAGGTATAGCCCAAAGTAGATCGACACAGTACCGGCTGATTCCCCACAGGGTGAGGTGCTGTTTTACTGTTTTCGTTAAACCTACGCTGCCTAATCGGGTGTTTACTTAACACAGAATGCGTTTTATCGGCCAATTTTCATGAAATGAACGACACGCTGGACCACACACACAACGTGTGTGTGTGTGAACGTGCAAAACACATTCTGTACTTCTCAGTGTAGGTCAGCATGAACAAGCTTACGTAAATGCTTTGCTTTTTTTTAATTCAAAACAATATTAGCGATGGCGAACATGACAAAAACACTGAAGATAAAGGAAATTACATAAATTAAAAAAACACAGGTTTCTAGATGCAAAAAAAAAAAGCCAAAACAATAATGTTGGTGAAATAATCGCAAACTATGCACGAAACCAAATTGTCACAGGATTTCTATGACAAATGTCACGCGTGGCACGTGTGACATATGCGTAAGGGACTCATTGAATAGTAGAAAGACCCTTTCTTGAAATCTCTTTGCAGATCTGACACGAAGGTCTGTCCAGAAACCGAAAATCGCTGATTGGCACCTTGTAATTAAAGCCATTTTACACGCGTGTCACTCGCGTAGCACGCGTCTAGCGCGTTTACATATCAATAGTTGTTGGCACTTCGTAAAAACGTGAAGCTCGATTTTTACCAAATGGCTTTAATAACAAGGTGCTGTTCAGCGTTTCTCGGTTTCTAGACAGACCTTCGCGTCATCTGCAAGCAGATTTCAAGAAAGGATCTTTCTACTATGCAACGAGTCCCTTACGCAAAGCGATCGAACAGAAGCGTCAATTGTTATCGCCTGCAATTTTACAAAGGAAGCAACCACAACCCTCGCGTGTACGCAAACGCAAGTTCGTTTTAATGCCGAACTCAAGCTTACATCCCCCGGCGAAAAATATTCACTTGGAAGAAGCACATCCGCCGCCCCACCCCCGCAGCGAATTTTGAAGACGACGACGTAGGTGACGTATTTCTCGTATTTTTGATTCCCACGTTGCTATGACCACCGTGACGTCTTTCACGAGCCGCGTTTGATTGGCTGCCCGTCCCCTTCGCAAGAGCGGCCGTTCGCAAGGAAAGTTTGGCAAAATACGGAGTTGCGATTTAGGTGAATTCGCACCGCACCTGCGTTGTGCCGCAAGAACGACGTCGCAATTGCGAAATCGCAGGCAAATTCGCACCATGTGGGTGCGAACTTTCGTGCGATTTCGCATTTGCGACATCAATCACTGCAGTACAGGGGGAACAGCGCACCCGGAAAATAGTCACTCGAGTCAACATACACAAAAAAGAAAGAGACACTTACGCAGCGCTGACTGACAACTCTTGGTATATTTACAGTTCCTCCCCTTCTTCTATTTGTACTATAGGCTAGGGCCAGGGAGAATAACTGGTCTTTTTTTCTTTTCTTTCGATATGAAGCTAAATTTAAAGCGAACTAAATTGAAATCAATGTAAGGCTAGGTAGTCTAGTTCTTTTTCTGACCAGGTTAAAGATGGAATACTAGCACATCTGCCGTTATGTTTTGCAATGTTCTCTGCCTCGATAACTTCTCTTGTGAGCTGGTTGTGGTGCTTGCCAAGCACGGCGCAGTCACTCAGCAGCACTGGGCAGCCACAGTCCCGACAGTGAATCCCTAAATGACCGGAGTTTTTGTTGGTGAATGTGGTCTTATGCTCACGAAGGCGATCGTTAAGACACGTTCCGGTCTGACCTATGTAGAGTTAGTGGAGTATGTACTATAAGCCCTAGCCTATAGTATAAATAGAAGAAGAGAAAGTGTAAATATACCGAAAGTTGCCAGTCAGCGCTGCGTAAGTGTCTCTTTCTTTTGTGTCTATGTTGACTCGAGTGACTGTTTTCCGGGTGCGCTGTTCTCCCTGTACATCTTGAGCAACCAACTCGACCGAACCTCTTGTTAACAAATCACTGCAACTTCCACTACGCTCTTTGCCGCACGATTCACGTTGCAACTGAGAAATCGCAAGTAAGATATTGCACCAGGTAAATCAGGCATTCGTGCGGAGAAAATGTGTAACCACGTGGAGACTGCATGGCGTGAAGCGGCCCTGCGTCGTGCAAGGTAAGCACGTCACCTCTCCGCGGATGTTTTACTTGTGGCTGCCATCTTCTGCGGTTGCAGTGTAAGCGCGACTTTCTCAGAGCCTGTTGGAAGGTTAGACTCAATAGACGGAGAGTACAAAAACAGAACAATTTCAACGTGGCAGAGCCGAGCAGGGGCCTGGAGCCAGCTCACAGCAAAAGCGAAAAAAAAAAATGAAGTGCCGAAATCGCTGTTGCCGGCACGCTGATTCTTAAAGGGGCCATGAAACAAATTTTGAGTTGGCATGAATGATTTTAAATTGGGACTTTACTAATGGCCAAAAGAAAGAAACTAGAAAGTCAAAAGCCAGCTTTTCGGTTCGAACATTTGAAAATATAGCGGACTATTTTGTACCTTCTTGCCTTTGAAAGCTCTCCGCCTTTTCACTACGATACACCCGCGGTTCCAAAAGCGCGTCACCGGGGCCAAACTGACGTCAGCAGAGCCCGGCTCACGCATTGGACACGAGAACTGCGTCACTCGGACGTATGCGCTCGTCAACAATCAATCCGTCGACGAATATTTGGATTCGCGTTCGTGGCCAATGAGTGCCCTGACGGAACTTCTTGTCACTGGGGAATGACAAGTTCTATGGTGTGCATAAAAAGCACGGTGGAAGCTAGGAGTCATTGCACCGGTGCCGAAGGAATGTCACGACCACGTGATTTCACAATTCGCATTTGAGTTGAGGATTAAAGCTAAGGAGGAAGAAGTAGGAAAATCGTTTCATGACCCCCTTAAATAGATGCGTTAGGATTTCGCACAGCGGTTGTATATAACAAAGCATTGTGAATGCAGTCTCTCAGTACTTTTCCGCGGAGTGAACGTAGCAAGAGGCATGGAATAAAGAGGAACGAAGCGCCAGTGACACACGAGCTTCATGTCTGGAGCCCAGCGGACATGGCCTCGTCTCGTCCTTTCTAGATATTGCTACATGGTGTCAGAAGTGGCTGGGTGGTAGAACAGAGTTTCACCATGAACACGCCAAGCAGTTCACGAGAGTCCTCCGCTGGGACGAGCCAGGGGAAGAGGCGGTAGCGGCATCTCGGACAACGATGTACGCTCACACCATCACCCCACCGTCAACGTTCGATTTCCACAACCCAGGCGACTGGCCAAAGTGGTACAACAGATTCAACCGCTATCGAAAGGCATCCAAGCTCGTCAACGCCGATGAGGGCGAACAGGTAGATGCTCTTGTATATTTCCTCGGAGATGACGCCGAAGATGTTCTCGAGGCATCGTCCCTCTCGGACGACGACAAACAAAACTTCGAGAAAGTGTCGGACTTGTTTCATAATCACTTCGTGAAAAAGCGAAACGTCATCTACGAACGAGCGAAATTTCATCAAAGAAAGCAAGGAACTGGAGAGTCGGTGGAATCGTTTATAACCAGCCTACATCACCTGGTAAAACATTGTGACTACGGCGTTCTGAAGGACGAACTGGTTCGAGATCGCTTCGTAGTCGGACTGTCAGATGACTCCCTTTCTGAAAGCCTGCAGAGAGACCCCAACCTCACACTAGAAGCTGCAGTCACACGAGCCCGACAGAAAGAAGCCGTGCACAAGCAACAAGCAGTGGTCCGAGGGCACAGGCAAACAGAAAAAGTGGAGATGGTCGTCGATGTCCTTGGTAAAAGACAAGAAAAATGGAAGGCTCCGCGCAATTCAGAGCCAAGAAATGGCACGAAAGCTCCTACCTGCGGAAAATGTGGCAAGTTGGCGCACACAAACTCCGAGTGTCCTGCAATCAATTCCAAGTGCCTAAACTGTGGCAGACGAGGACATATTGGACAAAGGTATGCAGGAGAAAGTCTATACAGGAAGTAAACCCAGAGACAGATCAAGAAGAATGGCTGCTCGGAAGTGTTAAATCTTCTGCTGTCCTGGCTTGGAGAGTCCCGCTCAAGGTCAATGGCAAGGTCGTCCAGTTCAAGATTGATACAGGCGCCGACGTCATTGCCATATCGGAGGATGCGGCATCGAGCTTCAAAACCTCCAGCCTACTGTGGCCAAACTTTTCGGACCCGGAAGGCAGATGTTAACAGTCATTGGGAAGTTCCGGGCCACGATTCAACATGGTCAACAGCTGATACATGAGGACATCTATGTTGTCACGAACCTTGACGAACCGCTTTTGGGACGTGAAGCTAACACAGAACTTAGACTTGTCAAATTCATGCATTCAGTCACCGACCCCACTACTGCCATTTATCACCAGAAATATCCGGAACTTTTCAGTGGTATTGGAATAATGAAGGGGGAATACAAGATCATAATGCCACACCAATTTCAGTAAACACGTCCCGTCGTGTACCCTTGGCTCTGATATCAAAAGTTGAGGAGCACTTGAGAAAAATGTTAAAGGATGGGATCATAAAGCGAGTAGAAGAACCCACCGCGTGGTGCTCTGGAATGGTGGTGGTTCCTAAGTCGAATGGAGATGTCAGAATATGTGCAGATCTGGCACAGCTCAACAAGAACATTGCGCGCGAGAAACTGGTCTTGCCATCAGTGGAAGAAACCTTGGGCCGTCTTCCAAATACATCTTTGTATTCAAAACTGGACGCCAAGGCAGGCTTCTGGCAAATCAAGCTGGCGGCGGAGTCACAGCTCTTGACAACTTTCATCACCCCATTTGGTCGGTTTTGCTTTCAAAGGCTTCCGTTTGGAATTTCATCTGCACCTGAGCACTTCCAAAGGAAGATGAACCAAATCTTGGAGGGCCTTCCGGGGGTGCTGTGTCATATGGACGACATCCTGGTGACGGGGTCGAACGAGAAGGAACATGACTCCAGGCACGAAGAAGTTCTTCAAAGGCTGAAAACAGCAGGTGTCACACTAAATGAGAAGTGTGAATTTGAGAAGACCTCTGTCAAGTTTCTTGGCAACATAATCAGCAGCCAAGGACTTCTGTCGGATCCAGAACGGGTTGATGCCATCATTAAAATGCGTCCACCCACCACAGTTCATGAGATAAGGCAATTCATCGGGATGGCCAACCAATTCGGTAAATTTATCCCACACATGTCGGAAAAACTAAAACCCCTACGAGACCTGCTGAAAAGGGACATAGAGTGGGCCTGGGATGTTCAGAAGCAGCGTGCTTTGGGAAGCAATAAAGAGAGACATCCAAGACGCCGCAACCCTGACTTTGTATGATTCAGGACAACACCTCATCGTTTCGGCAGACGCTTCGTCGTATGGCGTCGGAGCTGTAGTGCTACAACGGGATAAACAAGGACATGTGCGACCCGTAGCATTCGCGTCCGAAGGATTGAATGACACAGAGGTCAGGTACGCACAAATTGGAAAGGAGGCGTACGCCGTAACATGGGCGTGCGAGCGTTTTGAGAAGTTTCTCTTGGGAAGTACGTTCCATGTTCAGACGGATCATCGTCCGCTGGTACCTCTCTTTGGATCAAAAGAGCTGAACCTTATTCCGGCGCGAATACAGAGGTTTAAATTTCGCCTCATGAGGTTTTCCTTCACGGTCTCTAATGTTCCTAATAAAGGGCTGTGTGCGGCCGATGCTCTGTCCAGATCGCCGGTAGACTTGTTGGGAAGAACTATGGGAGAAGAACTGGAAGCGTACGTACAAGCCAACTGCGGTTCCTTGCCAGTTTCAACTGAGTACTTAGACAATATTCGTACACTGCAACGGGAAGACCCGGTCGGAAGAAAACTGAGGGAGTATACCACCACTGGATGGCCCACAAAGACCAAGGTTGCTATCTTACCGGACAACGCCGGGAAGCTGTGGCTACAGTCCTGCAGAGCTGCTAATGGGCCGCCAATTAAGGACAACGCTACCAACTCTTCCCTCAACGTTAATTAATAAGCTTCCCAATCACGAGGAATTTAGAAAAAAAGACAAGGAAGAAAAACAGAAACAAGTGAGAAACTAGGATAGCCGACATGCAGTGTGTGAACGCTTGAACGAACCTCTTGATAGCACGGTCTGGGTGAAAAACGCTACGACAACTGGTAAAGTTGTCGGAGAGAGGACAGAACCAAGGTCGTACGTCGTAGAGATCCCGAAAGGACTTCTGGTGAGAAACAAATGCCATCTCGCTCCGCTGCCGAAAGACATAAGTGAGCAGACACCTCACTCACTGGTCTCGGAGTCAAGAACTACGCTGCCAGACCCGGCTTCCAAGGGCGCCGAAGTACGATAAGTGTAATAACGAAAACGGCTTGACATAACAAAAATAACAATTTAATTAAACGTTTCGCCTCCCGTGCGGGAGGCATCTTCAGTAGCGCACAGAGCGAGTGAGAGTCGCACAAAAAAGTTCGGCTATTTAGGCATAAAGTTTGCGTACACCTCCGGCAGGGGGCCACGGTTCTTGTTTACCAGCGATGAATCACTTCCGCGTTTGTCGTTCTGGATAAACCAAGATTCCTGCTGGAATCTTGGTTTATCCAGAACGACAAACGCGGAAGTGATTCATCGCTGGTAAACAAGAACCGTGGCCCCCTGCCGGAGGTGTACGCAAACTTTATGCCTAAATAGCCGAACTTTTTTGTGCGACTCTCACTCGCTCTGTGCGCTACTGAAGATGCCTCCCGCATGGGAGGCGAAACGTTTAATTAAATTGTTATTTTTGTTATGTCAAGCCGTTTTCGTTATTACACTTATCATGTCTTCGCCCGGCTTCTGGAGTATTTTTGCCGAAGTACGAACAAGGTCCGGTCGGATTATCAAAAAGCCAAAGAGGTTCACAGAGTGACTCCTTTTAGTGCTTATGTGTATATATATGTACATATGTGTGTCCTCGTGTGTATGCCCCTTCTGTCCGCAATTTGTTGGTTGTAGCCTCTATAGGGGGAGGAGAGATCCCTGAAACCCCTCCTTTCCCTGGTGCAGGAAGATCAGGGGGGCTATGTTGCACGTTTTGGACTGCCAGGCGACTAGGGAGAAGGAAGTGACGTAGGTGTGAATGAACTTATCTTAGCAGCACCATGCATCGCGTCATCAGCGATTCCACCAATCAACATCGAAAGAGCATTGTTGACGTCACTTCCTTCTCCCTAGTCGCCTGGGAGCCCAAAACGTGCAACATAGCACCCCAGGTCACTTAGCGCTTGCACGAAGGACGTGCGCGCAATGCGCGAAAAACGACAGCCACTTCGTTGTTGTGCATATATGTTGTGCATACAGGAGCGGCACCGACACAGCGCCCTTACGGCCCGGTGACATGGTAAGACAAGTGCGCGTCAAGAACGGCGTGGCAGGCCGAAGAACGGAACCGCGGTCCGTGTGCTATCAAAGGTCTCCAAAGCCGATGGCAGGGGCCTGGCGTCCAAAACGCACACCCGCATCCCGGCCACATAACGTAACAGCTAGCAACCGAGGTGCATTGGGTGCAGCCGGGTAGGGCGTACTTGGGTAGCCGTCGGGGCGCCGCGAGACGGCAGGTACGGGTGGCCCAAGGCAGGTTAATATTTTGTAATGAGCCATCTGCATATTGTCACCGTGAACGGAAAAGGGGGGGGGGGGGGGGGGGGGGGTGTTGACCGCACCCGAGTGATACACGTCCGCCGCGTCCCCTACTGCGCGTCTCCGAAATCGGTGAAGGGAGAAGTCGCCGGCGATCGTCGGTTGCTAGGGCTGTGGAGCTATCCCGTGGTAGCGTTGCGAACTAATCTTAAAGCATTAAAAACGTATTGCGGAAAAGTATCGGACTGGGTTGGATTTGGGGCTAGCCCTTTTGTATCGGGGGATCTCAGCAGCGCTGGATGTATCGTGCCTAGTAGCTACACTAGCCAATGTCGTAGTCGTGTTCTCTTGTCCTCCTACACCAGCACTCCAGTCTCCTCTTCGTTACCTCCACTGGTGGCCAACTATCGGCGGCGTATTGATCGTCAACGCCCCGGAAGCCCACCGCCACCGCTATATATGGTTCACACGTAACATCCGGCTTCAGGCCTGTGCATTCTAGTATAACATGCTCCACTGTCTCGTCTGCTCCTAACTACGCGCACATGACGCACCTCACGTCCACGTCCCTGCACTTCGCTCGGAACACGCGGGTCCGCAACAGGCCGCTTCGGGCGTCTGAAAGCAATGCACTGCTCCTGCTGTTGTCCATAAAAGATATTCGAATGATATTCGCTTCACCTCCTGTTTCTCTGTGGTATACAGGGCCAGTGCACTGGTTTCCGACGTGCTGCTTGATAACCCTTGCGTGGAGTTTCGGCTGCTCCGAGGCTGGGTAGAGGAGCGGGCTGCTGGCGTCGTACCGCTGTGCCAGTTGGCGCGTCCGTCGCACCCACTGGGTCGGGACCGACCAAAGATGCACATACTTGAAAGTTTGTCTGGCCCAGCGCTCTTTGCTCATCCGGCTTGGCTCGGGGCTCCCTGGCCTTAAAACTGGACCAGCTCATGTCTTCTTGGACGGCCTCGTTCGGTGCTGTTCGGCTTGCTCCTAGTGCCGACCTTCCCACTTCCCTCTGGTGCACCTCGAGGTATCGGCGGGTACCTGATGACAGGCACAACACCGCGTTGCTGAACGTGAGCCCCGGCACCTCCATCATCTTCTCGGGTGACCTCATATCGGTTATATCCCCAGAGGTCCCTGGCCGTTGCTATGCCCGTGTTCCTCCTGCTCTTCGCCTTGACCTTCGCTCGTGCTCTAGAAGGTAGCGGTGTCCCGTCTGCAGGTCTATACCCAGATATTTGTAGCGGTCCACTCGCGGTACAGGGTTGGCCTGAATGGACACATTGACGGCCCAATTTTCCTCTGTTCCCCCAAAGGCCATCAGCCCAGATTTATGCGAACTGAAGCTGAGCCCCAGATCCCCTCCCATTGTGCCACACTGAAAGTGAACGTCTGCTTTTTTCCTTTTTTTTTTTCTTCTTCTTTGCTGCCGCTCTTCTTTGCGCTCTTTTTGGGGAAGCACGGAGCGCACTCATTTCACGACGCAGAGCGCCGCTGTATGTGTGAACCCGTGATGTATTCCCCCGTCGGGGGTTACACAAAGGCACTCGAGGGAGAGGTTCGGCTGGTACTGGTGTCCAATCGACAATAGCGCCGCTAACTTTTGAAGTCTCCCAGCTTGCGCCACGATACGCTCTCAACCGGATATGGATAGCTACCAGCAATATAACGCATCGAAAGTACCGAATTGCGGACTCCATATCTTGATAAAATTTGTTTTCAGGAAAGGTCTTATTTAAATAAAAATAGAAACATTTAGTCATGACTTAAAAATTGTGACTTAAATTATGATTTAAATAATCTTGCTTGTTTACACCCTCGTTCAAAGGGTGCTGCGACGATTTGCACCCAATACTACGCGCTTTCAGCACCCCTATTTGGCGCACTACTTCGAAATGCACGATTTATTTGTAGCTGCTATATGGTATTCTCGCTCACCGCTTGTCCGGAGAAAGGGGCCGATTCATGGTGGACACTGTTTAATTCTCGAGGCTTGTGTTCGGCGGCCTACGCCGCCATGGCTGAGCTGTCTTGTTTGTTTACAAGGGCATAGCCTCCTCTATACTCGCAAAGTTCGATGGCGGCGCCATAGAGTGCCCGGTAGCAGATTTGGAGCGCGAGGATCTGGTAGTACAAAGCATTTCTCGGGGAGCCTGTAGTCAGCGCACAGCTTCTGCAGCGGCGAGGACCCGAAACATGGTTTTCAAACCCGACGAGAAAAGAAGCGGTTTTAGGTTTTAGGCAGACATTATTAGGTTTTCGAACATTTTCCTGTTCTTCAAGTTCATAAAGTTTTCAGTTAGGCTTTCGTTGCCTAGAAAGTAAGCCACAGAAAACACTCGCCCGCAATTATTAATTTGGAAGCAATATATCCAATAAGCTTAACAAATATTTCAAAAAAGGACATTTTCTTTTCTACAAAGCTGACGAATTTTAATGATAATAAATTGATATATGTTACACATGATCCAGCAATCTCCACATAAAAAAAAAAAAAAAAAAAAAACCGGTGAGCTTTTTTTTGCATACGCTACATGGCTGGTGAGCTTTTCTCCGCATCCGCCGGTTTTGCGGTGAGCTTTTCTCCGGTGAGCTGTGCGGCCGCTGGTTTTGCCGGTTTTGCGGTGAGCTTTTCTCCGGTGACCCGTGCGGCCGCTGCATCTTTGCCCATGTTATCTACGTGTACGAATCCCTTCGTCTTCCTCTCCCTTCTACTGTGTTCGTGTTTTACTAAATCAACAGATAGCCTTCGTAAAGGGCTGTTTGCACCAAACTCCGCATTGGAATACCACGGCCTTGTAAACACGATTTCCGTGTCACTGCGAAGACCTACCACACTCGCCAGGCAAAAAAGCTAGCACTAAAAAAAAAAAAAAAAGACCTTAAATTGTTTATATCTCACAAACGCCGCCAACCATTTTTAAGGAGATGTAAAACCCCACAAGAAACATAAACGTAGCCGAGCTGATAATGGAATCTTAAAAACGTCCAACAAGGTAAAAACAATAACAAGAGATTTTCCCGCCTTCCCACCGGTCTCTCCCTCTCTCCAACAAAGAGAACATCGTCAATAGCGCCGCTAACTTTTGAAGTCTTCCAGCTTGCGCCACATGCGCTCATGTGACGAAAAAAAAAACGATAATAACAGCCGGCATGCTTTCTCTTTAAAAAAAGATTAAACACTAATGATAATGCGTGTGCTCCAACCTGCTCCCCCGGGAAAGTCCTAGGGTGCTTACATGTCTGTCCGTCTCAGGGTGAAGACATCCATTGTTGTCCTGAATGTGCCAGCGCGTGACGTTCTGGCGCACTCGGTGCGTGACTTAGGCGGTAAAATGGCGTCTATGCATTAGCCAAAGCTACGCGCTCTAGCTGAGTGACAAAGGATTGTGCGCACTTCAAAATGCATAAAAAAACGATGGGGCGGGAAAATGGCTGAGATGTCACCACTCAAGCAAAAGTGCGCGTGTGTATGAAGGCACTCTGGAAAGTCCCAGACCGACGCGCCGCAAACGGTACAACAGGAGAGAGGCGAAACCACCGGACAGTTGTATATCAAAATGAACAGGTAAATGCTGCACGTGACCATCGCCATCTTCATGTCCTCCTGCTGCTCTTGGTATTATCGAGACTTCAACGTTTGCAATTGGAAGCTTTTTTGTATGTGTTGTTTATTGCATTCAGCTTGGGGGCTACAAGTTGCTGGTGCTACCTATGTGACATGATCTCTTGTTATGGTGCTTGCTTTTGCTTGATATATTGCAAAACTTAAGGGTGAACTCCGGTTCGTCCCCGTTTTCAACATTCGCGTTCTCAACAGTGAAGCTAAACTTCGAAAAGTCTTACAGTGGACCACCAATGAAGAACCAGGCAAAAACAGATAATTATTAGATAACGGCGCAAGGCGAAACCCTACGAAACGATGACAGAATATTGTGTCCTCTTGTCGTGGGGTTTGGTTTCTTCTGATAATTGTAGTGACGGCGTTGGAGACGAGGTATATAAGGCGCGTACGAAATAAACTTTGCAGCTGAGCTTGAGACGTTGCCCGTTCTTTTTCTGTCTTCCTTTGCGTTTTCCTTTTTTCTACCCCAGTCTCAGGTTTACTATCATGTTCAACTTACACCAGCTCGACTGCATTCGGACTATTTTTATGAAAAATATGGTATTCTCGCTCACCCCTTGTCCGGAGAAAGGGGAAGAGTCATAGTGGAGACTGTTTAATTCTCAAACCTGGTGTTCGGTGGCTTACCATTCAGGGACCCTAATCCGGGCAGTTGTAGAAAAAGTCGGCGAGAAATCCGGTGGCTGTGATTGGCCGGCTCCACACGTAACCTTGGCTCTGGCCAATCACACCCGCCGGATTTCTCGCCAACTTTTTCGCCAAGTTTCCAGATTAGGATACTTGTTTGACTGCGCCACCGCGGCCACAGAGTATCCAGGGAGAGAGTCTTTCTGCACGTGCGACAACCTCGCTGGAGCCCTGCGCGTGCACAGCCGCCTAGCTCCTGTGAAATAAATTACATATTCATAGTAACCGTGAGACGTAGAAACAATAAAAAAACGGACAGAACAACGAAGTTTCTAACACAGCTTGAAATTTACCGAACAACCATCGCCTATATACATAACCGAGACCGCTTTCACAATTCAAACGACCTCCTCGCCCACTACACAGTGTACCCTAACTTTCAACCTATACAGGCAACCGCACACAAACCCTAATCACAAAAGCATACAAGCCCCCAGCCACATAAGAACACCAACCCAAACACAAGAGGACATATAAAGAGAGAGAGAGAGAGAGCATTACGAGAAAATTTTGCATTTGGCAAGGGCAGACTGTGAACACGGCACCACTACTAATCTAGAAACTTTCTCGTTCCCTTATCAAGGGATAAAGACGGTTGACTGATACGATTCCCGGAGCTTAAAATACGCAGTTTTCCTTAAGCAACGCCAAATATTTCTTTGCGGTGAGTGTGCAAGACATGTATATTTTCTTAGTTTAAGGTTTAAAAACATACCCACTTAAGAGCGTCCTCCGCGTCCTTCGATAATTTAAGCAAGCGCCCGTGCAAATGACTCGCTCGCTGTACTAATAACGACACTCTTTCATCACACCTCCGCCCGAACCACTTTATCGAAAGGCGCCCGTGAAAACACGTAACCCTCCCCATGTTCGATCGATGCCATTGTGCTGTGTTCTTTCTGCATATTCACATGTTTTCTTTTTTTTTTTTTTTTTTTTGAGTGGGAGTGGAAAAGGCGGAGAGAAATATAGGGATGGAAAGACCGTGGCCACGCGTGGAGCCCCAAACGAGGCGTGCCTAAAGAAACCCGATAACTCTCGGAGCGCGTGTCTGCATATATTTTAAAGCGATGCCGCGCACGTACCGGGAGAAAAGCCATCGATATGGAATATCGTTAACGCTTCCAGATCGGGAGAGAACCCTAGAAGTGTTCCTTGTAAAGCGCCCAATCAATGGCGGCGATAGAATCGGCTACAAAATGGGCACGTACGACTCTCGGCTAACGGGGGGCGTGATACGTCACGGCCAGTTTTGTTTCTTATCTTTAAATCGCAAGAACGGGATCTGATCAAAATGGTCCCGGTCAAAATGGTCCCGGTCAAAATGGTCAAGGACAAAATGGTCCCGGACAAAATGGTCCCGGACAGAATGGTCCCGACTGCCAAACTGGACAAAATGGTCCCAGCGTAGCATTATTTATTTGCTGTGTGCAGGTTTTTATATTTTCCACTCTTGATGGATATTAAAGACTTAGAAAGTAGTTTGGGAAATACTCGTGAAACACAACGCTAACCTTTTTTTATTTTAACTAAATTGCAGTCAAGTGGTTGGGTCAATGTGCAATAAATCAATACTTGCATCCAATGAAAAACGGCACGACAAAAAACGTGGAACAAGCACGAAGGATACAGAGACACATCGTTGGCATAGTCGAATAATAAACAAGGCTCTGTATCCCCCCCCCCCCCCCCCCCCCCCCCCTTGTAGGACCTCATTTTTTGCGCTTTTTTCCCCATACGAGGAACTACTGAACGCCGTGGTTGCAGCTGCGGAAGCAACCGCCGGAACATCACTAAATTCAGGTCTTGTCATCACCGATTTCGAGACTCCTTCTATGAACTCTGCACGTGCTGTGTTCGAAGAAGACGTCACCACAAGAGGATGCTATTTTCATTTTCGCCGAAGCACGTGGCGAAAAATTCAAAAGCTGTCTCTAGTGTTTCTTCATAAGGAGAGTGACGTCTTTCGCCTGTTTGTTGACATGATGAATGGACTGGCATTCCTCCCTTTGGACAACATCGCACGTGGCATTGAGTTTTTGCGCAATACAGCTCCTCCAGAAGCGGGAGATTTGCTTGATACGAACTCCGACAGCACCCAGCTGTGTCACCGGTACGTTTCGCAGAGTTCTCACTAGGAATGGAACGGTGAGACTCCGAAGATGTGCATCTAAATTTCCTCCGAGGATGTGGAACATGCACGTTGCAACGATTTCGGCGACCACAGGACTAACAACCTAGCGGAAGCTTGGAACAGGAAATTTTCAAGCATGATCCGGCACTGCCATCCCGCTATTTGGAGGGCGATCGACGCTTCGCAGTCTCAACAATCCTCTGTCACTACGGTTATGACATGGGAAATGGTCAGACATCTACCAAAGAAGAGGACAAAAAGAATCTACAAAGAGATGCAGCAGCGGCTTGTAACTCTGTGCACATAGTACGTGCATGGGCTCCGTTCCCTGAACGACTTTTTGAGGGGTGTGGGTTATATCAATACATTTTTGTATGAGGCCTCCGCTTCAGCAGTGTCGACTTCTTGTCTCTTAAGTGGTCCATCGAATAAATACGCTCATACTTGGGAAATCAATTTTTGATTTCTTTAAATATACATTGTTCAGATATAGCGATGTTGTCTCTGAAAAACAGAAGACGGTGGTACGACAGGTTCAATTCAGAAAACCACGTCAAGAACCTGTAGTACGTGTATGATAATAATTTTCATTCCGGATATCGTTTTCAAGCACGATAGCGCTAATTTGAAAACTAGTTTTGGCGATAGAAAGATATTTATTACACACGTGGAATGTATCGGTAGAAATCAAGAACCTTTGAGAAATGGGGCTACATTGTATAGATAGAAGGGATTAAAAATTTGTTTCAATTGATTATAATGAAAACGTTAATATTATCCTTGAACGTGTGTCGTAATGAATTTCAAAGTACCAAACCATTTTGTCCTAGCTCTCAAAGTATTGATAAATTCACTTGGGACCATTTTGTCCGGGTTGGTACTTGGGACCACTTTGTCTGGGACCATTTTGTCCGGGACCATTTTTTCCGGGACCATTTTGACCGGGACCATTTTGTCCTACACCCCGCAAGAACAGCTGCGTTTGTAAACTCCTCCTTCCAAGTTCTCCTTTCAATGATTTTGTTTTTAAGAACTTTTTAAGTGGCGTTTTTATTTCTCTTCATTTTTTTTTCTTTCTTCTAAGATACAATGGCACCTAATCAAACGACTCCCTGCTTTCTCGCATTCTTGAATATTATCATTGGTGTTACTGCACCCTCGCCCTTCAACAGCACCTTTATCGCGGCGCAGTGTGAACCATCTCACAAGTTGAGAGTGTACGTTACCAAAAGCACGGATACGAGAGCATCATTACGTACATATATAATGCCTTTCCGTCTGTGACCGATCGAACAAATACGCAATTTCACTGAGTGGGGACCTATTGCTTCCACAGTACAGCACACAACTTCGGATATTAGGGTTGGAGAAACGTCGCACTGTTGCTTTATTTGTGCAGTAGCTATAATTATGTTAGGCAAAATAAAGAGATTCCCTTTTCTCGGCTGCGAAGGCTGTGATTAGTGCTGCGATTATATTCGGCTTATTATAGAAGCACCCGTCAAAACCCTGTACTTGAAGAATTGGTGACACATACAAACACAAAAAAAAAAACATACCCCCCCCCAAAAAAAAAAGAAGAAAACAGAAAGAAAAAAGCGAATTTGGAGAGTAGTATTTTTACGTCTTACTTGCATTTCCTATTTGCGCTATTTTATTTCTACTGAATTACACTGACAACATACTTTACTGGAGTAATAGCTTGTAGGGTGATTTCAGATAAGATCGACCAAAGGGTGGCTGGTCGACATTTTTAAATCAACTGATGTTTTTATATCCTATTGTCTAGTCACTCTAGTGTCTGGTATAAACGAATCCAAACTTAGTTTTGACCAGAAAAAATATTTGGGGACAGGAAAAATCGTAAGGCATGAAGAGGTGGACAGTTGCATTAACGCGCACTGATGGAGGAGGCACGTTTGGGAGTGAATAACTAAAACGATAACATTAGGAGAATTCTAATACTTTTTAGACTCAAACTATGTGTACAGCGTGCTTGTAATATAAAGTAATATTATTTATTTAAACTTGATTTATTTTTCTAAAAATTGCCAAGCGTGCCTGCTCGAACGACAAATGGCAAAATTTGGAGGCCTTTACCTCATGAAATAAGTTATTCGTTATCTCATAACTTGCAAATAATATTTTACTTATATATAGCTATTAATTAAAAAAATAAATAAGGTTTCTGAGTAAAACTATAGTCGGGATATATTTAAGCAAACATGGGGTAAAAATCAAACAACAAAAAATTCCGATGGGAACAAAAAAAAAAAAAAAAAAAACTCCTGCGATTTTTTTTTTTAATTTGGGCACGCTGTTGTATTTTATTTTGGTATTCATTTCTATTAAAACATGTTGCATTATTTTATTGAGAAAGAAGAAACAACTCCCCTAAGTAGGATCCTTTTTGAAAGCCTACACTTAGCGGTGCCCTATACTATATATTTGTATTCAGGTGAGGCCATATATTTTTATTCAGATGAGGCCATTGATAACTATAGAAATCGTTCACAAACTAAAATTGAGGAGAAACTAGTGTACAAAGAGCTATCATATTACGAACTATTGATCCGAGAAAAGATCCTGCAGCCATCGGCCACTGAGAACTTTGTTTACTTTATTTTCCTCTCTCTCTTCCCCCCTATCTCCACCTCTTTCTCTCTCTCTTATATATATCCCGACTTATATCTAGAACAAAAACATATTCAAGCATTCCCTTTCTGCGTACGATAGTGTTCTGTGACTAGCAACAATCATTTCCTCGCGAAGATCACGATTATGGCGCGATTGTTGACAGTCTACGACACTCGTCACTAGTTCTGGAAAAACGGCCGATACAATCTTTTTTTCGCATTTCCCCACTCGCTGTCAAGGATGAGGGGGCTCGCTTCAACTAGCAAAATATGGCCGCCGATGAGCAGTCGTGCCTGTCGCCATCCCACTCGCTGGCTTCGCGGGCGATAATATCAAGCATAAAGAGGCACACCGACAAAGAGCAGAACCCCCAAACACTCGAGCCCCGCCTAAATACAATAGAGCGTAAACACTGTCGCCATGTTAACCTAGAAAAGGTTAACATGGCGGCAGTATTTACGTTTTAGGCAAGGAAAAGCATAGCCTGTGGTAAGAGCCGGATCCTTACACGAGGTGCAAGGTGAACTCTAAGAACCTGTCTGGTGCCCTAGAGTACTTCACGAAAGACGAGCTACAATGTTCGCGCCAAGGCCCCATCCAGAAGGACGTAATCTCTCTCATGCTCGAAAACGTTCGTGCCAAAGCGCTTCCTGACACGCTCAATCCGAGAGGCCTTTCGTGTATACAAAGACAAGCATCCTGATTCCGGCGTTGGGCTAACGAAATTTTATTCCTTGCGGCCTAGATGGGTCAAATGTATCCCACGCCAGGAAGTGTGCGTTTGTGTGCGCTGCGCCAATTATTACCTTTGTATTGCCGCTGTAGAGAACGTTACAGGCTCAACATTGAACACTGGTGAAATTAACTCAGCATTTGCGTGCAACCCACTAACAAGTCAAACAGTGTGATCACTGCCCCAAAAGGCCAGTCGCTTACACTCGAGGAACTTCATACCCCAGAGGATGAAGAGATTGTGCTTACAACATGGGAGTCCAGCGACCTCCAGTGAAACAAAAAAAAAAACCAAAAACAAAACGACAACAACATTGGATCTTGAGATATTTTTGAAAGTCGTTCAAGTAACGGTTGAAGGTTGGATATTTCACATCCCTATCCGACCCACGCAAGACAAAGCGATCTACGGTGAAAAGCAGCTGCATGCAACGCGAGAGCATTGTTGTAGTGTCCTGAGGACACGAAGGAAGGGTCGACTAGTCCATTCGAACGTTGAACGAAAAAGCGTTTTTAATGCGAGTCATAGGTTGCCAGATCACGTTATGGTATGTACAGTGTTGCCAACATAAAAGCAGAACACAACATCATCCCCCCCTGAAAAACGAAACAACTAAGCAAAAAATGGCTAATTTATATGAAAGTCCTGCAGACGGGAGGGACGCCGTCGTTCTCTTGTCGACGGTCCTCTGCAAGGTCCGTCCGACCACGTCGTTCCTCGAGCCTGTGTAGGCGCCGCAGAATCTTCCAGTCGAAGTCCAACAACAGGACATTCATCTTGTGACACTTGTACCGGCGATGTCAAAACTTCCCGACGTTGTTCTTCAATGGAATCTGGTCCAATCGTAATTTGTATTGGCGTCTCCGAAACTGCTAGGCGATGTTCGTCAACCAAGTCTGCGCCTCCAGAAACTTGACATGGTGTTGCCAAAGCTTCGCGATTCTCCCCAACGGAGTATTCGCCTTGGTTGTCCGAGACGGTTCTCCTGGCTGACTGCTCTTGATCTCCAGGAACGGGTAGCAAGTGTAGCAACCGTTTACTTCTTTCCGTGACGCACTCCTCAGGCACAGCCACCAGCTTGGAGGCATTCCAGCTGCGTCCGTCTTCCAAGCGGAAAGTGCCTGGACCCACCTGTTTTTGTATTTTCAGTGGTCGGGAATATGATAGCTCACCCTTACCGCCATTTGTGGGTTTACGAACCCGTACGAAATCTCCCTCTTTGAATTTTGGAGTTTTGGCACTTCTTTTTGCATCTGTGTACTCCTTCGTCGAGCGCTGCTTGCTTTGGACACGAGCTCGTAACTGTTCCATTGCCGTGGCTGGCTCCTGGAAGAAGTTCTTTGACGGAAGGCCCATGATGTCAAGTCGGGTCCTTGGTTGACGACCGTGGAGGAGCTGAGCAGGAGACACTCCTGTGGTTGAGTGTGGGGTAGACCGATATACGCCCAAGTAGTCCACGACGGCTTCTTTAAGCGGTCGTCCTTCCAAAACTGCAACTTGAATAAAGTCCTTCAGACTCCTGTTGAATCGTTCGACCAACCCATTGGCCTGTGGGTAGTATACCGACGAGACACAGTGCTTGATTCCTCTTTGGTTCAGGAAGTCTTCAAAAAGCTTTGACTTGAACTGTGGCCCGTTGTCTGTTACGAGTTCTTCCGGATAGCCCTCCCGACTGAACACGCCTCGTAAGAAATCTATCACCGCTTGTGACGTAACTGTATTTGCAAAACAAACTTCCGGCCACTTGGAATGGTAGTCCACAAGGGTGACGACAAACTTAGGACCTGCGGTGGTCAGGTTCAGCGGGCCCACGATGTCCATAGCCAGCTTCTGCCAGGGCTTTTCCGGGAGAGTAACTGGACGTAGTGGTGCCACGACCGGTTTGGCTGACTTGTCGGCTGATTGGCACACGTGACAACTTCGCACGGCACACTCCACCTGCCTGTCCATCCGGGGCCACCAGAACTTGTCTCGAAGTCTTTGTTTGGTTTTCACGATGCCAGGGTGTGCCTCGTGTGCAAAAGAAACCAAGTCCGAGGTCAGCGAATCCGGCACAACAACTTTGTCTTCCCTGAAGACTATGCCATCCACCATAGACAATTCTTCCCTAAGCTGGAAGAAAGGCATCAGCTCCTGAGTGAGCATCCTCTTTGCCGGCCATCCCTTCTCAAGGTACTTGGTCACTAGCTGTAGGGTAGAATCCTTGGCCGTTGCGACTTGTACTTGATCCTTGGTGATGCAAGATGACACTAAAGACACAACTTCTTCCTCCATCTCTGGCTCTGCTGCTGCCACCAAAGGTAGTCGGGACAGCGCATCTGCGACAGCATTGTCGCTGCCTCTCTGATAGACAATGTCGAAATTGTAGTAAAGAAGTCTCGCTGACCACCTTGCAATTCGTAGTGGCCTCCTGCCGGAACCTCTGGACGATAACAGAGTCACAAGCGCCTGGTGATCCGTTCTAAGTAGGAACCTTCGGCCCCAGAGGTAGATGTGCCAATGTTCACAAGCAAACAAACACGCCAACGCCTCCTTTTCCCCAGCAGAGTACCTCCGCTCGGTAGAAGTCAGTGACCTGGATGCAAAGGCCACAGTGTGTAGCTCTTGCCCAGCTTGTTGCTGAAGGACAGCTCCAAGGCCAGTGTCTGATGCATCGGTAGTCACAACTACTGGAAGGTTAGGGTCGAACATCTTGATGACGGGACCCGACGACAGAACCTCTTTGATCTTCTCAAAGCTTCTCTGCGATGCGTCATCCCAAGTGAATGCCTGGCTCTGACGCAGAAGTTTCCTGAGAGGCTCGACCACATCAGAATAGTGTGGGACAAAACGGGAGTAGTAGCCTGCGAGTCCCAGAAATGACCGCAACGCCGAGACGTCCTTCGGTACTGGTGCTTGAACGATGGCCTCCACCTTCGAATGCAGAGGAGCGAGGCCCTCCTTGCCCACCACGTGTCCGAGGAAAGAAAGGTGGTCTACGTCGAACACGCCCTTGTCATTCAGTTGGAGTCCAGCCTCGGAAATGCGCCTCAGGACACGTCTCAGGTTTTCTTGGTGCTCGCTGGTCGTCCTCCCCCACACAATGACATCGTCAATGTAACAGAGAACCCCACTGCATCCTTTCAGGATGAGCGACATCATCTTTTGGAAGGCAGCCGGCGCTGATGCAAGTCCGAAACAGACACGCTTGAACCTAAACAGACCATCGTGGGTGACGAAAGTTGTTAACTCGCGGCTGTCGGGCGTCAGTTCGACCTGGTGGTACGCAGATGCCAAGTCGAGCTTTGAAAACCTGGTAGCACCCACCATCTGGTGCAGCAGCTCCTCAGTATGGGGAAGTGGGAACCCATCCACGATGATGGCTTTGTTCGGTTCCCTCAAGTCGACGCACAACCGGATTGTGCCGTCTTTCTTCCGAACCACGACAATGGGTGAGGTCCATTCCGCTACATCCACCCGCTCGATGATGTCGAGACGTTCCAACCGTTGCAACTCTTCAGACACCTGTTCGCGCAACGTAATGGGCAATCTGCGTAGCTTCGCAGCGACTGGCTTCACCGATGCACGCACCTTGACTTGATGAACGAAGCCCTTGGCCAGGCCAAGCTCGCCCGAAAAAAGATGTGAGAATTCACCGCGTAAATTCACTGGCAGCAATTCCGCTGAGTGCGCGACAGTTTGTAGACAACTGAGCGTGTCGCCGTGGATGTTCAGTTGCAGGTTCTGAATGGCATCCAGTCCAAGAAGTGACTTGCCACGCTGTACAACATGAAACAGAACACACGTGCGTGTGTGTTTGTAGGCCACGTCAGTTAAAAAAGAGCCTTTCACTGGGATGCGCTTTTTGGAATATCCAGCAGCGTCACCGTCGCGTCAGTCAGCGAGCGGCCAGCGAAGTGCTTGTGGAAGATATCTTCACTCAGAAGTGAAACAGACGAGCCGGTGTCGACCAGAAACCGTAATGTCACGCTGTCAACGTCGATGTCGACGTAGATCCCTTTCTCTCGCATGTTGTCAGGGTCCAGGTTCAAAATCGTGACAGAGTTCGTGGCCGCCGACGATTCTTTCGCGGCGTGATTTTCCTGCCGACCTTCTTGCCTCCGCTTCGTCTTGCACACCGCAGCAAAGTGCCCCCGCTTGTTGCAGTTGCGACATGTCTTGTCTTTGGCCGGGCATTCCTTCGCATTCGCGCGGTGCGCAGTCGAGCCGCAACGGTAGCACGACGCAGTCGACGCCTTTCCGGTGCTCCCACTCGTCGGCTTGTCGACAACTCGCTGGACGACGGGGTCTCCAGCAAACTCCTTCAGCTCTCGCTGAGTCTGTTCGATGTGCCTGCCGAGGTCGACCGCGCGATTTAGTGTCAGACTCGTTCCCTCGAAGAGCAGGCGCTCGCGTATCTGCTGCGACGCTGTTCCCTCCAAGAGCTGATCGCATATAGTCTTATCAGCTGCCTCTCCAAAGTTGCAGTCCGACGACAACTCACGAAGTGCGGCGGCGTAGGCTTCGAAGGCTTCTCCCGGCAGTTGACGGCGCTGACGGAAACGATGTCTTTCCATCAGTTCGTTCGTCGCGAATCCCGGAGAAAAGCTCACCGGAGAAAAGCTCACCGGAGAAAAGCTCACCGGAGAGAAGCTCACCGGAGAAAAGCTCACCGCAAAACCGGCGGATGCGGAGAAAAGCTCACCTATTTGTTTTCTTCTTTTTATGTACAGGCTGTTGGATCACGCGTAACATATGTCAATTTATTATCATTAAAAATCGCCGGCTTTGTAAAAAATAAAATGTCCTTTTTTGTAATATTTGTTAAGCTTATTGGTTATATTGCTCCCAAATCAATAATTGCGGGTGAGTGTTTTCTGTGGCTTACTCTCTAAGCGTCGAATGCCTAACTGGAAACTTTATGAACTTGAAGAACAGGAAAAAGTTCGAAAAGTTAATAATGTCTGCCTAGAACCTTAAAATCTGAACTGTAAATGCCCAAAATGCGAAAGTGCATGCGCAACAACGCAGTACCTGAAATTCTTTCTGAGGCCTTTGTTAATCTTTGAAAGCAGGATAAAACAGTCAGTAGGATATCGATGCTTCTTTCTTCCACGGACATGCACGTTTTCTCGCGTTCGTGCTGGTGTTTCCACGCGTTGCCGTTGTGTGATAGTGCCCTTCTACGGCGAGCCAGCCATGACCTTCAGAGCTACGCACTGGCACCGTTGTTACTCGTGACCAGGGATGGGCAAAATACATGCAAATATGTATCGAAATAGAAATACAAAATACTTCGTCAAAAATGTATTTAATGACAAATCTAATTACATTTCCAAAAAATCATTTAAGTACAAGATACAAATACAACCAAATGTATTTGGTCTCCACCAAATACTTTTCCAAATACATTCCTAAAAATTTGCACCAGCGAATTCTGGACACCTGCAACGGGTTTCTGGGTATCTCATTTTAATTTTGCATCGCACACTCGGGTGTTAGTGTGCGAGGCTCTAGTAACGTAATAGAAATATAATCACAAAAAAAATGTAATTAGTTTGGACGTAATAGGTGAAAAAAGTACAGAGCTTCAAGCAGCCTTTTTTGTCGATTACATTTTGGTACAGGCCAACAAAGAACCGAGACGACCAAGACGCGCAGCACTAGCTAGAGAATTTTTTATTGTTGCAACTCGCACCAGTTACGAAAATCTCAACGATCTGCGTATTTAGAATGTTCCAGGCAAAAATATGGATGGAAATCAGGCTGGAAAGCATCTCAAGTTGTCACAGGCACTTATTTAGCCAGTCTGCCTGTGAACGTCGATTTCGTCACTATTCTTGCCCTGGACTAGCACCGTAATCACAAAGTCACTGAACGCTTGTGCTTGATTGAGAGACGCTGCATTCGGTGCAGAACGTAGTTTTCTTCCTGCTCTGGACAGTTACAATAAATTTGAGGGATGTATTTTCGCCCACAAAATTGTCTTTAATTACAATTGTATTTGAAATACCTATGTTTTAGAATTTAAATACACACGTCAAATACATTACCCAATTTGTAATTAAATAGAAATGCAAAATACACAAAGTATTTGAAATACTGCCCATCCCTGCTCGTGACCTATATAAGAAGCGGTCGTCTGTAAAACAGCGAATAGGGCGAGTTGGTAAACGTTATACATGATGAAAACCGCTCAAGCGACGAGTACGGAGTGAAGACAACAAACACGACAGGACGAAGCTGTTCTAGCAACTAAAGTTTTGTTAGTGAAATTAAGAGAAAGAAAGCAGCGTAGCCGACACTGATTACATCAACAAACACCTGCTCATCTATTAGGCACTGCACAATATTTGGAGCTGAAATGGTTCACACACCGCTATTCATACTAGCTCGCAAAGAACAAACCTCTTTATTTTACAGGGCTACCGACGGCGCACTCTCAGCTGTCTATAAAGCGTTGTCTTTTTTTACCGGTGTATGATGTTCTCTGATTTTAAATTTGCGGCTTCATTGATATACAAAATGGGTGATTACAAATTTCTGATGAATTAGTAAATATGCCCAATGAACTTCAAGAATATTACAAAAAAAGAGGACATATTTTTAATGAAGTGACGAATGCGAATTGTGTTAAATTGCGATGTTTGATACCAAATCTTTCAAGTTAAAAAAAAATTGATAAGCTTTTCTCCGTCTGCTCAAAGGCCGGTGAGCTTTTCTCCGCATCTGCCGGTTTTGCGGTGAGCTTTTCTCCGGTGAGCTTATCTCCGGTGAGCTTTTCTCCGGTGAGCTTTTCTCCGGTGAGCTTTTCTCCGCCGCCCGTTCGTCGCAGTCGAGAAGTGGTTGTCCAACACGTCCAGTGCTTCGTCGAATACGTTCTTGTCGTCATGCCCTTCGGTGACTCCTTCCTTTCCTTTTTCTTTGATGACCGATGCCGGAGTAGTCGGTGCGACACTATTGTAGATCCGCTGTCCTTCCAGGCCCAGCGCATTGAGCAAAATGGCCCTCCTGCGTTTTGGCGCGAAGTCGTCGCCGCCAACGGCTTCCAAGTAGTTCAGGAAAGCTAACTTCCACTGCCGCCATGGCACGCACGCTGGTCCCGGCGTAGCGAGGAACGGGGGTGGTGACGGACTGTAACTGAGCATGGCGTCCGCTCACCGGCAGCAGACAGTAGCAGGCCCGGCAGGGTTCTTCAACGGTCTTCCCTCGTCGCCATTATGTAGTGTCCTGAGGACACGAAGGAAGGGTCGACTAGTCTATTCGAACGTTGAACGAAAAAGCGTTTTTAATGCGAGTCATAGGTTGCCAGATCACGTTATGGTATGTACAGTGTTGCCAACATAAAAGCAGAACACAACAATTGTCTTTCATTTTGACTGTTGAAAGCTAGACTATCGTGCTTCCTGACAAAGTTAAAGCATATCACTGAAGAAACAAAAGCTACGATATTTACATGTGTAGTGACGACAAAATAATCTACAAAGAGCGTTGCTATTATCAGTGAGGACCTGTGTGACGACGTCGCTCTCACGTGCTTGACTGTAGAAAAAGTGAAAGAGCTAGTGGGTTGAATACAACGTTGCAGTATACTCGCACGTGACGTACGTAAGTGACGGGGCCGCCAGTCATTTTAAGAATCACAACCATGCTTGACCAGTTTGCACAGAATGATTGACCACAGGCCCAATGGTTCTTTTATACATCTGTGCGTGGGGAAAATGCATGCGACGGAGTTGGCGGACTCGTGACGCACCAGGCCACGCTGAACAGCCCGAGAGAACGTTCAATAAACGCAATTCAGACGGCCAGGACAATGGTGAGTGTTTTACTGGATAAACTGGGTGCATCTTGCGTATCTGGGAGAAAACAAGCTTGTTTGGTATCGTCAAAAAAAGAAGAAAAGTGGCTGACGGTGCGCGCCTTTCCTGGCATTCCGTCTTGGCATGCGTGGCGGCTGTGTAAGTCATCAACAGAAGGAACCTGTGACATATATGTAGCACGGGCAGTCGAATCTGGTTAGAAGAAACTTTATTAAATGAGTACATAAAGGAAAGTCTTCGTGTAAAATGCCGAATTTGATGCCCAAAGACTGGGCATCAAATTATTTATCACAGTTTTCTTTGCTGGGTATTTAGCCTACTATTTTACTTGGTGATAGCTTATAATCTTTATCTCATCACCATACGAGAATCACGAAACGTTATCCTCGCGCAGGATAAAATATTTCGGCTGTCCACAATCTATTTGTACACCGAGAGTATCGAAGCTCTTACAGACCGGCGTGGTGGTACCGCTCACCTGAAAATCAAATCAAAATTTGTGGGGGGGGGGGGGGGGGGGGGGGTTCGTTTTAAACCAACGACGGGCATCTGGCACGCCCCAGCGGAGGATTGAGGATAATTTCGACCACCTGGGGATCTTTTGACGTGCAACCGAAAGCTCGGTTACACGGCGCCTTCTCCGCAATAACCGCTCACCTGAAATGGTTTGTCCCCGGAAATACGTAACTAACCTAAACAATTTAAGTATTCCATCTTTATTTTTGTGTGTGGAAGTAAAGTTGTTTCTTTTATTTTAAATATAAAATATACCGGAAAGTAAAACTTCACACTGCATCTTTTCTGGAGTCACGTACTAGTCTCTAATATACCTCCTTGCACGCTGTATGTAAAATGCTTTATATAGTTTCTCCTCACTTTTGATGTGTGACCGATTGCACTAGTTATCAGTGACCTCATCTGAATAAAGATATATGAAAGATGCGTGGTAGTTTTCTGAAACTGGAACTCAGAGTCACTTCTCGTATAGGGCAGTGCTAAGTGTAGGCATTGATCTGGATGAGCATCGTACAGGCGTGCGGTCGTGTATCACTACTGCTGCGTGGTTCACGTTAAAGACCCCAGGTTAGCGGTTGCACCGCACTGGCTAAATTGCTCATCTACAGCTGAGACACCAGACGCCCACTGAGGCAGACTAACTTCCGGCTGTATAAGCATACACACAACAATGTTGTAGGCTTTGAAAAAGGACCCTACTCCGGAGAGCTGTTTCTTTTTTCTCAATAAAATAATGCAATATGTTTTAATATAAATGATTGCCAGAATAGAGTACGACAGGGTAGACAAATTAAAAAAAAAAATCGATGGTGGTGTTTTTTTTTTTTTATTTGCATCAGATATTTTCGTTGTTTGATTTCTTTTTTGAGTGTGTTTGCCTAAATATATTTTGACTATCATATAACTCAAATGCCTTATTTATTTCTTTAAATAATAGCCATATGTATTTAGAATATTACCTGCAAATTATATGATAATGATTAAATTATTTCACGAGATACAGGCCTCCAAAAGTTGCCTTTCGTTGTTCGAACAGGCATGTTTGCCAATTTGTAGAAAACAATATATAATATAAATACAAATTATTACTTTATATTACAAACAAGCTGTACCCAGAGTTTATTTTCAAAAAGTATTAGAATTCTCCTAATCTTATTGTTCTAGTTATTCACTCTCAAACGTGCCCCCTCCATCAGTGCGCGTTAATGCAACTGTCCACCTCCTCATGCCGTACGATTTTTCCTGCCCCCACATTTTTTTTTTCTGGTCAAAACTAGGTGTGGATTTGCTTATACCAGGCACTAGACAATGACATATAAAAACATCAGTTGATTTAAAAATGTCGATCAGCCACCCTTTGGTCGATCTTCTCTGAAATCACCCTGTAACGTGATTGCACTCGTTACATAAAAAAACATATGTTGGTAGAAGGCAAAGTTAACTCAGTGACCAACAACGAGAACCAAAAACAAAAAAAATACAGCAAGAAACCATACTGTACAATCATTCTTACGTAAGCAAAGCGTTCAGCCCGAAAGCAATGTTCGACTAGCATTCACCTCCGGCTAAGGTATACATTCTTCCAAGAAACTCCTGAAGTACACGGGACCGCTTTCTGGGCCGCTATGTCGGTGACACGATCCTAATTACCTAGTGCTCTCTCAAGCGACGCTAAGAATCGCCAGCAGACGCGAACAATGCCAGCCAAGCAGCATCCCTGCGCGAAGGCGACTCGGCGAACTCCACACGAACGTCCAAAAGAGCCCCTTTCGGCGTGCGCTCGCCCTGCCACGGGCTCGGCCACGGGTGAGGGCGCCTGGTTCGGGCAGCCAAGCGTACGCGCCGCAAGATTAACGCCTCCGAAACTCGCCCCCGACTCGTGAAAGCCGTGAAAGAGTCGCCCGGGAACGACTTGGGAACGGCGCGGAGGAGGGCGAGGTCAAGACAGGGAGCTCCGACCGATACACCGCAATCCGCAACGAGCCCAACCCCAAGCTGACAGTGCGGCGGGAGCTACGTGCTCGCCGGACCAATCACCCACCTTCCTTTCATCAGCCGACCCCACTCTCCCTGTGTGAGTACAGGACTGGGAGAATAGATTCCTTTACTTCCATGGAACGTAGAGGACGGCGAAACGACTCGACGACTGGAGCAACTGGGCCCGAGCCTGATGCCGACCCTCCTTCTACACGTTGATTGGACACGAGACACGGCCGATCGCTGACGTAGTACTCCTGTCCAATCTCTGTCTGCGCTCGACCTCGCTGTTATGACGTCAAGTTTCTAGTGTACTGGCTTCGATTGTTCTGCGGGGTGTCGGTGGGTACGGGTGGGACGGTGATCAGGTGGAGAGAGATGATCGTATGACTGGACCGGCGAGCGCTTAACTATCACCACACTGTCAGCGTAATAAAGAACGGAGCATGTGTACACTGTTTCTACTTACCACGGACTGCAGCAGACGCTACCAGCCATCCCAACCAATACAGCGTTATGAACGCGTCACGTGACTCTACGCCTCACGCGTCCCTGCGCACCTTTCGAAGGGGCACGTGACACTAACGCGGCACTGGATTGGTTCCGGTGGCTCGTAACGGCCTCTGCGGTCCATCATAAAATAAAACAAAGTCTAGAGACTGGCCGTTCGGAGGCCATCGATCGCCCCAAGGAGCTCTGCTGCCGACACATGCAATCCCGGAAATCGGAGGCACGCGACGGTCTCGGAGGCAGTGGGCGACGTCCCTCTGCGAACCGTCGGCGACGCCGGAAGTCGTTAGCGAGGTTCGCTGAGCCGCTGCCATGTCGTTCAGGTCGCGCTCAGCTTCCGCGATCGGAAGCGGTGCGGATATTGCTCGCGTTACTTGCGGTTCAATCATTCGCCGGCACGGTGCTAGCGTTGATTAGAAAACAACAGCGGATGAGCCCGATATATACATGTGTAGAGATTGGGTGTTTTGGGGATACCTTCAAAAATCCCTACAAATAGGGTTGTTATAAGGAAAATATAAATCTATCTTCGAGAGCAAACTTTCAGCAGCGTTTGAAGTCATGAATTGCACAACAAAAGCATTATTTAGCAAAATAATTACTCTTAAAATTTTACAAGTAGCCTTTTGATCTGTGAAAACAAACATCCAGTTAGAAATTAGCAAAATAATTACTCTTAAAATTTTACAATTAGCCTTTTGATCAGTGAAAACAAACGTATATTTAAAAATGTTCGGAGTGTCGTCGAAAGCCCCATAATCAGTCATTTTCAGGGAGACATAAAGCACGTGTGAAGCGCGAGGGTGCGCTGAAGTTACCACTCGTGCTGGCGATGCGAAAACACGAATAAGAAAATCAACCGCGTTTCCACATCGCCAGCCTTCCGCCTGCTGCATGAGTGTAACTTTAGCGCACCCTCGCGCGTCACACGTGCTTTATGTCTCCCTGAAATTGACTGATTTAGGGGCTTTGGACGAAACGAAAGCCTTTCGTAACGCACAGCAAGCTTTTTTTTTTTTTTTTTAATTTGGAGCCGTTAGTGTTATTTTTACTCATAAAAGAGTTAATTAGTAAATTTGAGTCAATTATTTAGCAAATATAGTATGTCTTAAGTGCTTTTTTTTATTATTATTTCTGACGTTTGTCGTGGCTGGCAGTTCGTTCCCGAAAAGGGTTTCTCTTTCACTCAACCACTCCATTGGTAGGAATTTCCGAAAGTCTAGAAACGAGCGGTGTCGTGCAACACGCAGAGCGAAATGTGCCCGTGCTTTGTATGTGTCCGGCATTCTATAATAGGTTTATCAGAGTATTTTGATTAATTTTCTTTATTTTGTATAGCATCCTTAGCCAGCGCCATTTCAAGGCTACCAAATTCTCCATATCTTGTAAGAGACAAGAAAAATGAAGGAAAGGAGAGGAAGAAGAAGAGGTATAGTGTGGAGAACTGAATTCTGGGTTGCCCGTTAAGCCCATGAGCTGACACGACCGTAACATTGGGTGGCAGTGGTAAGATTACGAAATAGCAACCCAATCGGAGGCAAGTGGCATGGTCTCAGCTTCTGTGGCGATGCAAATCACGGAGCGGTTAGCTAATCTGCTCGCTAAAAGGAGTGCTACGGACATCGCGAACCTGCTTGGAAACCTCGACGATTGCCTCGCAACCCGTCTGTCTCTGCTAGAAACTGCGGTCGAACGTCAGGTTGCCGATGTAGGGCAACGCCTCATTGAGGGCCTTTCGTCCATGGAATTTCGGATACGACTGGCTGTGCACCACGGATTGCCACACAAGCTGCCGACATTCGATGGGCAGTCGTCTTGGCAAGCCTTCATCGTCCAATTTGAAAAGGGTTGCAGACTTTTAGGGGTTCGACGCAAAGTCCAGGGGGGGGCTATGTTGCACGTTTTGAACTCCCAGGAGACTAGGGAGAAGGAAGTGACGTCAACAACGCAGCAAATGCAGATTAGATGTTGATTTTGTTTTCTTCTGTCAACATCCAATCTGCGTTTGCTCTAGTCGTTGACGTCACTTCCTTCTTCCAAGTCTCCTGGGAGTGCAAAAAGCGCAACATAGCACCCCTGGCTCGTGCAATGGTGGCCAAGTTGAGGGAGAACGCTGCTGAATGTTTGGAGAGTATGTCTGCAACAAGTCGTTCCTCATATCAGCTACTCATAGAAGCCCTAAAGTCCCGATTTGGTGACGAACATCTCCAGCAATTTCACCTGACTGCTTTGAAACACCACCGCCAAGGCACGGACACACTCCAGGAGCTAGCTGACATAATCCAGCGGATGGTGAGAAGAGCGCTCGTCGGATGTACAAGAGTCGACGTGGAGCAGACAGCAACCACTGCTTTCATCGACGTAATCGAAGACACCGACATCCAGCTCTTTGTGCGACTCGCCCACACAATCACGACTCGTGCAGCACTAGCTCGCGCACTCGGAGCTCAAGCAGCCAACAAAGCAATGGACATGGTGTCGACATCTGGAATCCAGTTTCCGGGTCTGGCTCAACGATCTTCTCCGGTACGTTCAAGTAAACGTCGTTGCTTTACATTGGGCACTTAGCTCGATCCTGCGCAAATCACTTAGCCTCGTGCAAGACGCAACCTATACCAACGCCAAACGTTTCAAGTGACAGTGAGCCTGGCAAGGTTGAGTCTCATGTAGTGCATCATGTCCCTCTGGCGACCACGTCACTACGCACCTCGCCAACACCATGTCCTTCAGTTTATCTTGATGAGTTGGGACATGTGAATGCTTTCGTGGACACCGGAGCAGCCGTAAATCTAATTAATTCTGCATTACTGCAATCAGCGAAGTGTACCATGACGTACGACTTAATGTTGTCTTTGTTTCTTCTGCCTATATACCAGGCACGTAGCCAGGGGCGGGGGGCCCATGGGGCCCGGGTCCCCCCCCCCCCCCCCCCCCCCCGAATTCTTACATTTTGCTGGGACCTCCCCTTCCCCCTTCCCCTCATACAGCATTTTGTCATGGGCGGCGCGCCCCTCGTACTGAGTTGCGGTGAGCGGACGTGTTTCCTGGTTCTCCTCGAGCATCCGAAGCCAAGTGCCAGTTTTTCTTCTTTTCTCTCTCTTTTTTTGAGAGTTGATTGGAAGTGACTATGTGGTAGCAGTATTAGGTTTGAACAGCAGCAGTTAACGTTAGTTTCGCAAAGTAGGCTCTGTTAGAATTTTTGGCGGGAAGGGACGGTTTGTTCCCGGTCTAGACATGGGTCTAGATTTGGGTCGGCATGACAAGGGTGGGGACGAGTTGGTGCAGTGCGAGGGGTGTGGGAGGTGGTGTTACCTGGAGGAGACGGGTTTCGGGAGCCTGGAGGTGGCGGCGGAGGTGAGTTTCGAGTGTCGGCTTTGTGTGAAGCTTCAGCAGGTAACTGGGGAATGGGAGGGTAGATTTCGGGAGATTGAGGCCCAGCTTAAGGCAGAAGGAGAGAAGCGGGTGGGTCTCGAGGCCCAGGTAGAGGAGCTGACTAGGCAGCTTAATCATGAGAGGGAGCAGCGGGTTGGCCTCGAGAAGCAGGCGGAAGAGCTGGGGGAAGTATGGAAGGCGGGTTTAGAGGAGCGTAAGAGGGAGTGTGACAGTAGGGTAGAGCGCCTGGAAGGGGTAATTCGAGCGAGTGAGAGTAGCGAGGGAAGAAAGGAGGAAGTGTCAGTTCTAGCGGGACGAACCACCAGTCTGCAGGCTGGGGTCCCTGGTGGTCGGGAGTCCGGCCTGTTGGCAGGCGGGCTCGACGACGCTGGAGAGCTGATTGAACCTCAGCTCAATGGCGCCTTCGAGCAGCAGGCGTCGGGCAGTCAGGTGACAGGAGATAAGTCGCAGGACAAAGGCGCGCAGGCACCAGGGGGATCTAGGGTACTGGTAGTGGGGAGCTCTAACGTAGCACGGGTTAGGAGGCGTGTACATAACAGGGTGAAGGGAGACCAGAGGGTAAACGTAGAGGTCCAGCCAGGGAAGTGTATGGTGGATGCTATGACCGCAGCACGTGAGGGGGTGTGGGATAACCGGGAGGGAAGGAACCTAGTAATAGTTCATGCGGGGCTTAATGATGTGCTGAAGGGTAGGAGCCAGAACCTCGGAAAGCAGCTAAACGTGGGAATACGTAAGCTGAGGGACGTGTCTGAGAATGTGCGTGTGGTTGTGTGCACCATTCCAGTAGTTCGGGGGCAGTCCGGGTTAACGGAGAGGAGGGTTGTCGAAGCCAACGGAGTAATTAAGGGTATGAGTCGACAGCTTCGGTACGACGTAATGGAAGTAAACAGAGAGGTGTACGAGGCTGGCTCCCGCCCTTTTGCAGATGGCATTCACTACAGTGAGGCCACGGGTTACAGGGTGGGGGATAGGATGGGCCGCACGGTGACTGCTTTTTTGGGGGGACCGAGGGCCCTGGGGGCACTGAAGTAATTGAAAACCCAACGAAGTCAGGAGAGGCACCCAGGGCTAAAAAGAGGAGAAAACGTAAGAACAGGTATAAAAAAACAGCACAATCAGACATTGGATATATTAACATGCAGGGTGGTAGAAATAGGTTAAAATGGGAAGAGGTAGAGGAGCAACTAAGAAAGGAGGATCTAATGGTGTATGGGTTTGTGGAAACACATCTCAGAGACATGGAGCAGCCACCTTGCAACCCTGACTATGTGTGGGAAGAATGCAACAGAATGGAGGGAACGAGGAAGGGAGGTGGAATTGGAGCATTTATTAAGAAGAATATGAACTTTCAAAGGATCAGAAAGGAGTGCGCCGAACATTTGTGGCTGAAAGGAAAAGTCGCTGGGGAATCAACAGTCCTTGGAGTGGTTTACTTATGGACAGGGACAGGTGCTAAAGAGGAAAACAGAAAAATGATTGATTGCATATCAAGAGACATTAGTGAACTAGGGGAAGGCTCCGAAATAATTATTATGGGAGACATGAATGCCCATATTGAGGGTCTGGATGGGTATACGGACTCAACTGGAAGCATATTACTAGAACTGGTGGAAAAACATGACTTAGTTTTATGTAATACCAGTCAGAAGTGTGACGGGCACATAACTTGGGAAACTGGCAATCTGCATTCAACTATAGATTACGTACTCATGTCACACAAAATATATGGTAAGTTACAAGTAATGAAAATAGATGAAGAAGGTTCCAAAAGTCTTGGTAGTGATCACAAACGTATTAAGCTGAATTTTGCCAGAGAAGTAAATCCTGAAACTAGACAACATAATTCAAAGCAAACTTTCTGCAGCGACAAAGAGTTGGAAATAGTTGTTGAAAGAATAGAGGCAGCAGTTTCAGGGCACCGGCATACAGATTGGACCTATGAGAGCCTAACTAGGCTTTTTGCTCTAGAACTAGACAAAGTTAAGAGTAAACGAAAGGGGAAGCAAGGACATAGACCAAAAAGCTGGTGGGACAAAGAAGTGAAGCAAGCGATACAAAAACGTCAGGAAGCCTCTAGAGAACACAGGTATTCCAAGCGTAGTGGGGAGTCCGAAACGGAAGTAAAAAGAAAATGGGACAATTTTATAACATGTCGCCGAGAGGCATCCAGTTTGATCAATGCGAAAATTCAGAGAAAGGGTGAGGAATGGATGAGTAATGTAAGTAAGAAAGATAGAAACGCTGCCAAGAAGTTTTGGGAGCACTTGAACTCACTCGGTGAAACAACGCAAGCTAGACAGAGGTTCATACTCTCGCATCAGGGAGATCAATTAGAGGGAGATGATGCGATACAATATATAGGAGCAGTGATGGAGGAGAAATTTCGGGAACGGTTACATGTGGAAGATAGGAGAACCGAAGGAAGTAGCAGTCCAGTTTGTGACATCGCGGATTTTGGACAAAGAGAATGGGAAAAGGCGGAACGAAGAGTCCCTAGTGGCACGTCGACAGGCACAGATGGTATCCCTATCAAGCTGGTGAAGAATTTGGGTCCTAAATCTAAGGCAAAACTAAGGGAGGTAGAGAGTACCATGATAACAAAAGGAAATATTCCAGATGAATGGAGGCTTAGTAGGATGAGTATGATATATAAGGGAAAGGGAGATAAGTCTGATATTAGGAATTATCGTCCCATAACCGTGACACAGGTTATTTACAGGTTGGTAATGCAGATTATAAAGAACAGACTGGAGGAATGGGTAGATTGCGAGGGCATACTGGGCGAATTACAGAACGGGTTTCGAAAACAAAGAAGGTTGGAGGACAATCCAGTTTGATCAATGCGAAAATTCAGAGAAAGGGTGAGGAATGGATGAGTAATGTAAGTAAGAAAGATAGAAACGCTGCCAAGAAGTTTTGGGAGCACTTGAACTCACTCGGTGAAACAACGCAAGCTAGACAGAGGTTCATACTCTCGCATCAGGGAGATCAATTAGAGGGAGATGATGCGATACAATATATAGGAGCAGTGATGGAGGAGAAATTTCGGGAACGGTTACATGTGGAAGATAGGAGAACCGAAGGAAGTAGCAGTCCAGTTTGTGACATCGCGGATTTTGGACAAAGAGAATGGGAAAAGGCGGAACGAAGAGTCCCTAGTGGCACGTCGACAGGCACAGATGGTATCCCTATCAAGCTGGTGAAGAATTTGGGTCCTAAATCTAAGGCAAAACTAAGGGAGGTAGTGAGTACCATGATAACAAAAGGAAATATTCCAGATGAATGGAGGCTTAGTAGGATGAGTATGATATATAAGGGAAAGGGAGATAAGTCTGATATTAGGAATTATCGTCCCATAACCGTGACACAGGTTATTTACAGGTTGGTAATGCAGATTATAAAGAACAGACTGGAGGAATGGGTAGATTGCGAGGGCATACTGGGCGAATTACAGAACGGGTTTCGAAAACAAAGAAGGTTGGAGGACAATTTATTTTCTCTAACACAGTGTATAGAAATAGCGCAAAAAGAAAACAGACAGCTCTGGCTGGCATTTCTGGATATCAAGGGTACCTATGACAATGTGAACCAAAGAAACCTGTGGGACATAATGGAGAACTTACACCTAGATGAAGGACTAACAGCACTATTAAGGAACATTTACAAAGATAACAAGGTGATTATAACATGGGAAGGAAAGGCGACAGGGAAAATAGAGATAAGACGAGGCCTTAGGCAGGGGTGCCCGTTATCGCCTTTGCTGTTTATGTTGTATCTGAGAGGATTGGAGGATAGACTAGAGAAGAGTGGGCTTGGGTTCAACCTTTCTTACAGTAAGCTATGCCAAAAAATTCAGCAATCCTTACCGGGATTGATGTATGCGGATGATATTGTACTAATGGCTAACAACAGGACAGAGTTGCAGGAATTAATGAGCATCTGTGGTAGGGAAGGAGAGGAATTAGGTTTAGAATTCAGTAGCGAAAAATCGGCAGTCATGATTTTTAACGAGGATGAAGTTGAGAGGCTGAAGATACAGAATATTACAGTTGAGAGAGCTAGTAAATACAAGTATCTAGGAGTATGGATATGTGATGGTGCAGAATATCTCAGAGACCATGAAAAGTATATAATAGGTAAGGGCAACAGAAATGCAGCTGTAATGAAAAATAGAGCACTTTGGAATTACAACAGGTATGAGGTGGTGAGAGAGATTTGGAAGGGGGTCATGGTGCCTGGCTTGACTTTTGGAAACGCAGTGCTATGCATGAAATCCGAAGTGCATGCGAGACTAGAAATAAAACAGCGCGGAGTAGGTAGACTGGCTTTGGGGGCACATTGCAAAACGCCAAACCAGGGAGTACAAGGAGACATGGGATGGGCATCATTTGAGAGCAGGGAAGCGGTGAGCAAGGTAGAATTTGAAGATAGGTTGAGGCAAATGGACGGGGAGCAATGGGCACGAAAGGTTTTCAGCTATTTATACATGAGGAGTGTAGACACAAAGTGGAGACAGCGCACTAGGAAATTAAGAGGAAAGTTTTTGGGCTATAGCGAAGATACCGAAGAGCAAGTCTCAGTTAAGAAGAAAGTTAAGGCCACAGAAAGAGATTGGTGGCTAGAGGGAATGCAGACAAAGACGGCTCTGGAAAGCTATAGATTAAACAAAAGAGTTATTGCCAAAGAAAGCATTTATGACAATTCTAGGAAAAGCTCATTGCTGTTTGAGGCAAGAACGGGTGTTCTGCGAACCAGAACATACAGAGTGAAGTACCAGGAAATTGATACAGTGTGCACTGCTTGTGGAGAGGAGGACGAGACGGCTGAGCACTTGATACTCTACTGTAAAGGGCTTCACCCTATGCCTACCGAAGACAACATAGATTTAATAAAGTCATTGGGTTTTAGAGACAGCGAAGGGAGAGTGGATTTCAAGACTGTAGAGATTACCAAGCAAAGATTAAGTGAATGGTGGCAGAAATCGAGAGAAAACTAGGTATTTTCTTATCCACTGATGGCAAGGGGGTTTCATAGCCTCACTTTCTTTGCACTGCGGAGTGAATATAGATTTCACATTTAAATATTCTAAGCTTAAATGGTAAAACAAAATGGCTAGGTGGCGTAAGCTACCGCCCGATCCAAAGGGCTCAGCCGTATTCATCCATCCATCCATCCATGTGGCTGTACGCGCAAGTAGCTTTTTAGTTGCTCTAAAATGTTATATACGATCCAATAGGTGGTATTCACTGAGCCTGCAGGTTCGATTTTGCCAGGGAGCGCCCCCGTCGATCCGCCATCTTCGAGGTCTCGGTTTGACTGGCTTGGGTACGCTACGCGGTCGTCCGCTGCTAGTGTGTGCTAATTTCATATCGTTGAAGCTTCGTTGAACAGAAGAGAGAAGAAAAGTTGGTCTCGGGGGCTTGCCGTTTTCCTTGTTGCCGCCGAGTACCGTGTGTAAAGGCTGAACCGCATCTAAGCAATCTGGCGAGCGACGGGACGAGACGAGCGACAGCGACGACACAAGCGACGACGACCCGCTTCGCTGTCGCTCGGTCACTCGCGCGACGTGGCAAACCGCATGAAAGCGACGGGACCATGCGACCAAGGCGATAAGCGACCCCTTCTAGAAATCTAAAAACCGAGCGACGCGACGACCGACCGCGAGAAATCTCCGTCGCTCGTCGCCGACTCCCGTCGCTGTCGTCATCGCTCGCTAAATCGCTTACATGCGGTTCACCCTTCGCTGTCACTCGTCGCATAGCTCGGTTTTGGGATTTCTAAAAAACTTACCGCTCATCGCCTTGGTCGTGTGCTCCCGTCGCTTTCACGCGATTGCCTCGTCGCGCGAGTGACCGAGCGGCAACGAAGCGGGTCGCCGTCGCTTGTCTTCCCGCTCCCCAAATCGCTTACATGCGGTTTTTAAATCGCTTGGGCTAATGAAAAATGTGCCGCATTTTTCATAAGCTGCTCACTCTGTGAGCCGCACGGTATGTTTCTGCACAGGAACGAACACCGAAGGCACGACGTATGGGGTGGTGCACGAAAGCCCACGATGTCAAAAGCCCCGTGTCATTAGCCCCGCGGCAAGCGCCCCGTTCTTTCTGCCCCGTTTGCAAAAGCCCCCGTTTCAGAATCCCATGACTCAATTCCCCCGTGTTAACAGCCCCGTGTCCTCAACATCCCAGGTTGTTCCCGTGTTTTTTTGTTCCTTGCCCTCGAAGTTTTTCAACTCTTTTTACCAGTCTTAGTAACGTAGTTCTATATTGGCCTATATAGCGTATAGGCCAATATACGCTATATACACTCTGCACTCTGCTTAATCCTATATCTAACAACGCTTCAAAATGGCTGTTAGCCTTTCATGAAACCTATTTATTCACAAAACATATTTACAACATTTGCATAGCAACTGAGTTGGTACGCTTCGATGCCGCAGTAGCGTTGGATCTTTTGAAGAAACTCGTTCAAGTTTAGGGCGCCGTCCCGCAAGTCGTCCTCCAGCTCCTTGATGGCGTCGTCCTTCTCGTTCCACTTCTTTAGTCGCTTACGAGCTTGTTTTTGGACAGCTGCAGCAGGGATACTCGACTCGTGGCCTCATCCTTCTTTAGAAGATCCACGAAGGCGAACAGGTTTGGATGGGCTTTTCCAACCATGTTGTTTATTTTCCTGCAATTATTAAATGAATTCTTTGGTTATATTTATACAGGCAGCAATGGAATTGGTTTTAGAACAAATACTGGGGGCTCACCTGTGCCAGGCCTCCTTCAGGTTGTTTGTACGGGCGCCACGGTTCTGATGCTGGTTCCATTGCTGAGTGTCGAAGTTTCCCATCATCCAAATGTCCTCAAAATAAAGAATCAAAAGTGGAATTCGCGCGTCCGTAAACGCCGTAAGTTTCAGGTTGCCCCAAGCTACTCGCACGAAGTTCGGGGGGACAAAAGCGAGACTGATCATCTTTCTCACGAAGCCGGCCACGGAGGTGTCCAAGCGATAGGCCTTCGAGAGTCCAAGCTCCTGAACTTTCCGCCAGATTGCCTGGGAAAAGTGGAAGTGGCAGCCTCGGTGACGGGCGCCAGGAAAAACGAAGAGGATGGCCTGAATCAGCGCCAGTTCGAAGTCCGTTCGGACAAGGTCGAACGAAACGGAAAGGTTAAGGTCAGTTACAGCTGTCCTAAAATGTTCGAAGGCCTGTACGTAAACGTCGCGGGATTTGCCAGGTAGCAAAAAATAAGCGACATTGAAGCTACACCGCTCTTTCACGACGCTTATGGTCAACATCTGATAAAACAAAGATGGACACGAGAAAAAGGTTCCATCGACAAAAACCTCGCTCGCCTCAGAAAAATCTGTGAGCGCGTCGCTTGTGCTAAAACAGACGATGCGACCAGCACTGGTTGACACGTCAAAAAGAAGAAACTTTCTTCCGTCCAAGGTTTCAGTGTATGTTACAGCTAAGTTTACGTCAGCTGTAGTCTTGGGCAGTGCAGGTTGGTTCTGTCTTTTAGCTCGGTAGATCGTACTGCGCACACTCTCAAAGGTCGGAAGCTGAGCCAAGACGTCTTCCTCGACCTGATAAAAAACAGGGAGAGAGAAAGAAAAGATAGGTTCAGAAATATTACACTTAACTATGAACACTCTTTCGCTGTATGATTCTTAGATCGACATCACTTGCCTTTCCAACCAAGCTCCTCACATGCTGGTAATACATATCTGGGGCAGCAGCGTGGGGTTCAGCGATGGCCCTTTCCTTCAAGGTACGCTTCAGACGTGCGCTGTTAACGCTCACGTCGTGCGGCGCATGTGTGTGCTCCCCTTCAAATTAAAAGAGGCATAAAATATCATCATGTGCACTGGTTACAACGTCATAATACGCAGCTATTATCGAAGAGCACGCGATGAAGTGAGCAAAAGCTCACCTGGATTCTGAAGCACGCGTCCGTCTTCGGTCAGCACTGTCAATCCGCAATTCATGGCACGATACCTGTCACAGCGCCAGACAACAGTCTCATTCTTGTTACGACGTTGAAAACAGTACTTGTACTCGTCTAAGTAGAGGGCATCCTTTCCCTTCTGCGTCTTAACCACTTCCATTTTGGCAAGTGAGTCCACTGCTGGCCAATGTGGCCTTATATACCATCAGCCTCGAAAGAACTGCAAACTCCTGCAATGGGACCGTTCGGCTGGGCCAGGGGGCGCGCTGGAGCGATACCAGTGGCGCCGCGCGGTGGCCCAAATAGTCTAATTTTGTGACGTACTTAGGAAGTAATTATGCCTGTTGTGGGCTAACTACATCATTTTAATATTATATAGAAAAACTAAAATACAGCCGTCAATTTGTTTTCAATTATGCGTCCAAGTCAGTACGCAATAGGGGCTACGATTATCTGCCTAATTTTTCCCCAAGTCTGTTGCCGTTTACCCGCTTTCTCTTGTTAACATCGGGGAACAAAATTGGCGGGTAAGCAAAGTGAGCTTGGTTCCCAAATTTAAAGTATTTTATAAAAAAATGGTAACTGCATATTCGGGTTTCGTTTGTAGACAGCCATGGGGAACCATTGTAGCTATTACATTAGGAACTATCGGAGAACGTCAGTGTCGGATTGCGGGCCCCACGGGCGCCAGTTCATACCGCCCCCAACCAACGCAAAACACCTGCATGCTCTCGCGTGTGACCTACGAAAACTCCCTATAATGTGACAAGCAAGAGGAGCTGCATTACTGAATCACGCGACAAGAGAGAGAAACGTCCTCCGCATAGCTGGCGATTCATGCTTCTGGCGATCTTTCTTGAATCACCTCCCAGGAACCAAACAATACTTTCCGGGAGGCGGATACCTTTCTGTATAATACGATGCTGTGACATTTGGGTGCCTTTTGCATTCGTTACATTACTTTACGAAGCGCGAGGCCAGCACGACAAGCGCACCAGCCTCCTGCATCGTCTGCTCCTCGTACTTCTAACAAGTATCGGCGCGCCTCGCCAGGGGGAGGAGTGGCGCTGCGTACGCGCGGCGAAACTTCAGCCGCACAGCCCTATTGTCTACTTCGTCATTCCCCCAAGGGTTTTCCTGGTCTGTTATCCTAATCTTATTGTTCCTTTCTGTTCCTTTCCACTTCATGCACCCTCTGCAGTAGCCTCGGAAGAGTCGAGGTCAAGGATCGAAACAACGGCAGTCGTAGCACAGAGGGGAACGGGGACAGTGAAGACGAGGCTTTCCACACCGAGGGAAAATGAAACACGGTCACTGTGCACGCGTGCACAGTGACCTCGTTTTATTTTCCCTCTGTGAAGACGCGCAACAATGACAAATGAAACACCGTCATTGTTCCGACCTGATTCGGGCAGAAAGTTGTGCGAGGATAGTGAAGACGCGGCTTTTGGCACGTTTACGATTTATAGGCCAATATGACTGTGCGTGGGGTGAAGACACAGAACAATGACGGTCGAAGCGCGAAGGGAAATATGGGACGGGGCTTTTGGCACGTGGGGAATATGAAACGGGGCCACTGACCGCGGGGCTTTTGAGACGCGGGGCTAATGACACGGGGCTTTTGCGACAGGGGTTCTGCACGCGGGGCAATCGTGCTACACCCGACGTATGTACGACACAGCGGCGATGGAGCAACACGGTTACACGGCCGTAGTACAGAAAATCCGCTAGAGAAAAAAAATAAAGAAACTAGCAAAACAAAACAAAGAGTAATCACACCGTGCTACAAAAGCACCAAAGTAGAAAAATTAGTTCTTGCAAGAGCTACCGCCGTCGGCACGGCGGGCGACACGGAGTGCTTCATGGAGCCGAGGGAGCTACGCGGCCGCGGTAAACGAGTCCGATAGCGACAAAAACAAACTAAAACACACAAAAAATACTCCCACGGCGCTTCAAAAGTACCAAAGTAAAAGAATAACCCCTAGTTTCGATCAAAAAGACCCTTTAAAGTTGTAAAATACTGCTAAACCACGCTCAAAAGGTCCGGCCAGATGGCATTCGCGATAGCAAGAGACCTCGAAGATGGTTGTTGTTGTTGTTGTTGAAAAGTTTATAGAACCAAACAATAGACCGAAGTCTAGTTTACGGGTTCGAAGGGTTGGGGGTATGGGACTGTCTCATGCATAGGCGTTTCTTCCACTTGTCTTCGATCTTCTGCGCCCTGGAGATGACTTCCAGTTGCGTGCCGATGTCTTCGGCAACCAGTAAGGTTTCCCATACCGGTAGGCCATCTTCTACCCGGAGGGTGGCAGGTAGCGGGTTTGTAGGGCATTCCCAGTACACGTGCCGCCAGGTTCCTTCTTCCTGGTTGCCGCAGTCTTCACACTTGCCACTAAAGAGGTCTGGCCAGGACCTCTTTAGTATGTGGGGAGTGGTGTTGTTTCGAAGTTGGAGTCTTCTCCAGGCACTTTCTTGGAGTCGGCTGAGCTTCTTGTGTGGAGCTGCCAACGTCTGTCTTCGTAGCCGGAGTCTCTCGAGGATTTCACCATAACCTGCAGGCCCTATTGTGTTTGTCGAGGCGCTGTAGTTATGGTCCCCATGTGTCGTGGGGAGGCCCATTCTGCCAGTGGTACGGAGATGAAGACCGCGTACCACCAGCATGTGGGCCGTTTCGTTTCCTGTGTGCCCGGAGTGTCCGGGCACCCAGGTTAACGTATGGTTTGCTTCTTTGCTGATCTGGGTTCTGGCGTAGAGCTTGTATGCTGCTAGTCCAACTCTTCCCAAACTTGTATTGGTGATGGCTTTCTTGGAGTCGCTTGTGACGATGGCGTACATTTCTCCTCTTCTTGCTGCTTGTACTCTCGCAAGGGCGATGGCTGCTTCCTCGGCTTCCTCTATCGACTTGGCGCTGATTGTGGCCATTGAATCTTGTCTCGCATTGTGTACTGCTATTACAAATTTTCCTGGCCTGCCTGGATAGGGTCCAGCATCGGCGTGGAAGATGTGCACCTTTCCTTCGTGCAGCTTGTTCAGAGCTTTGGCTCTAGCTAGCCTTCGTCCTGAGTTGTGCGCCGAACTCATATTCTTCGGAAGGGGAATACTCCGTACTGTGTCAGTCCATTCTTGTCGTATAGAGTGTTTCTCCTGCATTTCCTGGTCCATTAGCAAAACACCTATGTCCTGTAGGACCCGCCTTCCAGTTCGGGTTTGTGATAATCGCTGGATTTGCACCTGTCTTTGTGCCTTTCTCATTTCATCGAAAGTGTTGTGTATCCCCATTTGATCGAGGCCGTCGTTGGATGTTTTCTGACTAATCCCCAACGCAGCCTTGAAAGATCTTCTTATAATGACATCTAGGGAGTCTTCCTCTGCCTTCTTTAAGTTCATGTAGGGTGCAGCGTACATTATTCTACTTAATGTGAAGGCGTGCACCAGCCTACACGTTCCACTTTCTTTGAGTCCGTAACTTCTTTTGGATGTGCGCCTTATGAGTCGCGCGACATTATCCGCCTGCTTCCTTAATTTAGTGAGCGCTTCTCTGTTTCGATCCTCGATAGATACTATCATCCCCAAAATCTTTACTTGATCCGCTCGTGGGATGTCCATCTTCTGTAGTTCGATGTAGAATTCTTCGTTCTCCCTTAACTTGCGATTCTTTGATGTGCGGACTAGTAGCGCTGATTTATCGGTGGCACATTCGAGTCCAGCCTCTTTCGCTTCTTGTCGTACGATCTTTATGCCAGCGTTTATAACGTTGTTTCTAGACGGTGACGGCAGAGCAGTCCAGAGTGTTATATCATCGGCGTACACTGCATGCTTGAGTCCTTCAACTTCTTGAAGCTTCCTTGACAAGGGGATCATTATCAAATTAAAGAGTAACGGCGATATTACCGATCCCTGGGGTGTTCCTCTTCCTTTGTTGACTTCTAGTTCGTCGGTTAGCTCTCCTTCTAGTTGTATTTTGGCCGTCCTGTTCTGTAAAAAATCCTTGATGTAGTTGAATGTTCTCTCGCCCAGGTTGTGTGCAGACACTTGTCGTAGGATTGCGACGTGAGAGACTCGATCAAAGGCCTTTCTAAGGTCGAGTGCAGCTAGTGCTGTCCATTTCTGCTTGTGTACACCTTCCTTGAGTTGGAGGAGCACATCTTGCGTGGATAGCTGTTTTCTAAATCCAAACATGTGCTCCGTGAATAGGTTGTGTTCTTCCATGTACTCTTGAATCCTTGTTTGTATGATGCGTTCTAGTACCTTACCCACGCACGAGGTGAGTGAGATTGGTCTTAGATTGTCGATGGTCAGAGGCTTGCCGGGCTTGGGGATGAAACACACCGTCACGTGTTTGAAGGCCTTTGGAATGACCCCTGATGTCCAGATTTCGTTAAAGTAATTAGTGAGGCACCGCACTGAATTGTCGTCCAGGTTCTTTAGCATTCTGTTGTTGACTTTGTCTTCTCCAGGGGCAGAGGAAACCTTGAGTTTAGCTAGTGCCCGTCTTATTTCATGTTCCTTGATTGGAGCGTCTAATAACGGGTTGCTGTTTCCTGAGTAGCTTACGTCATTTGCCCCTGCTTCCGGTCGAGCGTCTAGGTATCTGGCGTAAAGGTCGGCAATGAGGTCTTCCGTGTTTCCCACATAGTCTCTCATTAACTTGATGAGAAGTTTTTGCGTTTCCGGCTTGGTGTTTTCCGGGGCCAGTATCTTGCGAAACGGATGCCACGGGCTCTTCGTGTGGAGCATGTTCTGCGCTTCATCGCATACTTGCTGCCATTTCTGGTGGTTTAGCTGTTTGGCATAGTCTTCAATGTCTTTATATAACCTTGACGCTTTTTTCCTCAGCTTGCTGTAGCGTTTGCCAGTGCTCTTCCATCTGTTGTATAAAGAATAATACGCTTCTAACATATTTCCGAGTCTGGAGTCGATGGTTTCTGCTTGCGTGGGGTTTTCAACTTGCCTCGTTGCGTTCGCCGCGTCTTCTACAACCGTGGCGCTCCATTCCTCGATGCTTGTGAAGACTCTTGTTTTCGCGCTCTCGTCGGAACTTGTCCCAGTCTACGCAGGGTTGTATTCTTGCCTTGCGTGGAGTGTAGCCCGGAAGCGTAGCCTGAACTTCAATGATATAGTGGTCGCTCCCTGAATTCTCTTGCGTGTTCTTCCAGACGACATCTTCCAGGTTGACCGAGAAGGCAAGATCCGGCGTAGTATTTCTTTGCACGCTGTTGCCTATTCTTGTGGGGTACGTTACGTCGTTGAGTAGGACTGCGTTGTACCTGTCTGCTGCATCTATGATTGCTTTGCCTTTGACTGAGTCCGTCCCATACCCCCATATTGTGTGGTGCGCATTAAAGTCCCCTAACACTATGGCGGCGTTATCTACTAGCAGTAGATTGAGTGCTTTGAAAACTTGCGCGCATTCCGCAGATGCGTCTTTCGGGCTGGAGTACATGTTGCATATGAACAGACTTCGTTGCTTTTTGCGTTTGGGGAGAATTTCGGTGACTATGAGTTTAGTGGGTCCGTCCATCGAGACTGTGTGCTTTTTGACGGCCAAGTCTCGCCTGACGAACGTGCAAATGTTTTTCCCCGTTGTGCCTTGTTCCGTATCAAACCTGTCGTATCCGGGTATACTGCCGTTCGTATCCGTTTCTTGAAGTGCCAGTACATCGGGTGGTGGTTTGCTGTCCATCAGTATCATCTTGAGCGAGTTGATCTTGGTACCAAGACCACCCGCATTCCACTGCCAGATCTTGAGTCCGCCTCTACCTTCCATTTTGGGCGTGTGACGCTGACGGTATCAGTCCTATGTGCGTCTCAATCTTGCGGAATCTTTCCTCGCACGAGTTCTGTAGAGCGATCACAGTGTTCTTTAGAGCGCTCACGTTGTTCTGCAGAGTGCTCACACTGTCGTTCAGAGCGGACATTCCCTTGATCACGTCTCGCATCATTGCGTACAATTCGTCCGTCCTCTTGCGTGTGTTCGAGCCATCCTCTGCATCCGTGCATACCGACACGTCCGTGCTTTCGGAGTAGGCTCTGCTTCTTCGTTTCTTGGCAACACGTACTTCGGATTGTGCGTCTTCGGTTTCCATTTGCATCACTGGTGCCGCCTTCTTTCTCGGGTCCCGTGTCACTGGCTGCGTCTGCATTTCAGATGGTCCGGCTTCTTGTCGCTGCGGGGTCATGGCTTCTTGAAGCTTTTGTCGAAGTTCCTGGATCTCCCTCTCCGCAGCAAGCTTTTCCCTCTTTAGAGTTTGATACTCTATGCGCATGGCGTCGAATTTCCTTTCCATCTCCTTGCGGAGCTTATCCAATTCCGTTTCCTTCTTGTCAGTTTCTTGCTTTCGGAGTGCTTGCGCATATCCCTCCTTGGGTTTGGGCGCAGTTTCTCCCATGGGTTCTTGGCCTGGCAGAGTTGCAGTGAAGTCTGTCTTCTTCGGTAAGGTTCCTTCTCTCGCTTCCCGTGGCGTCTGAAATTCTACGTATCTTTGCTTGCATTCCCTGCAGGCAGTGTAATGCTGACCATCACATATGAGGCAGCGAGGAGTGCACGTGTATTCCGTTCTTACACCTCTGACTCTTGGCGGGTGTTCGTGAAATTTCCCACAATTGGGGCACCTTCCGTTGTCCTTCTCGGGGCATACGTCCATTCTGTGTCCTAATCTCCAGCATTTCATGCATGCTCTCTTGGTTTCTCGGTAGATGTGGAAGGGGAACACTCCTCCGAAGAACTTAATGTACGCGGGGAGCTTGCTTGTTCCCAAGGTAATCAGGATCGATCTTCCCATCCGTTTCACGTCTACGATCACCGTGTGCTTGTTGCAGTTGACCATATGATTCAACAGTTCGACTTCGTCGACTACGTCCGACGGGTAGTACACGTTAGTCAGTACTATTCGCTGAAATTCGCCCGGGATGGCTCCATGTCCATGGACTTCTATCTTCTTGTTGTTGCTTATGATCTCCTTGATCTCGACGTACCTGCCTGCTCGCTCAGAGTTGTCCGTGCGAATGGAGATTGTGTTGCTTGCGCTGTTTATATATAGGCTGTCCTCCGCGAAAGCTTCCGCAACCTGCACTCCTGCAGCTTTAGCGATTTCGCCTAAAAGATGTCCTCTCGAGAGGCCGTTGACGTTTAGTTCACGTACCCTCAGTATGATCATGTGAGTTCGGCTATCCTTTTTAGCCGCCGCGGGGAACTCCTTCTTCAGCTTGCGGTTGTACTTTCGACTCCTGGCAGTTTGCCATCTTGCCGCTTTAGCTGCGTTGTCCGCATCCACTTCTTCCTTTTTTTGCTTCGCTAGGTCCTCAAGATACCGGCGAATATTCTCGTCGTGCATTCTAGAACGATCTTCGTCTCTAGCCATATCCTCGTCCTGTTGCGGCTGCATGGCCGCGTTCAGCCTGAGCGTTAGGCCTAGCTCCCACCGGTTTCTTCACTCGTTTGTGCGATATAAATCAATCAATAAACTTTCCCGTCGTCTCCGAATATTACAAAGAGACATGCGTTTCTCACCCAGAAGCTCAGAGGATATTCTGGCCCAGCAGTCCGTCCGTGCCAAGGCGTCTTCCACGTCGAAAACACGGAGCGCCCAAAAACACGACCGCACTCGTCCAATCCCGCCATGTGCTTCACCTCGAAGATGGCGACCGTGGTGGGCGATGGCAGCGAACCTAGCGAGTGACGTCAAGTGAATGTCAACTATAGGAAAAAAAAAATGTTCACTTCATTAAATTAACATTGTATTGATAAGGACCACCTCGTATCAAAATTGATTCAAGTTGAGCTTTTCTCCGGGTCAGTCGAAAGACTGGTGAGTTTTTATCCGGATTCGAACAAAAGGGGGTGAGCTTTTTTCTGGTGAGCTTATCTCCGGTGAGCTTTTCTCCGGGATTCCAGTTCATAAGCTGAAAGGTGGTTTTTCTAACGATGTTTCTACTTTCGCTAAATACTACTTATAATCATTCCCTAACGTTAATAACTACGTAAACTTGCCCCAGTTTCTCCTTCTAGGCAACCTCAACTCGGAACCAAAACAAGCGGCCACGTGGCCTGGTGTCTATCCTACGCCGCCAACGTTAAAAGCGCACATTTTCACTTTTATATGGTGTGAACATTGGTAACCATTGTATGAAATATAAAAAAAAAAAAAAATTCTAACTTATTTCCCCCCCCCCCCCCCCCCATATACGAAATATTTGCGTAGAAGCCGGGCAACACTGTCCATAAATCGAACTTCTTTGAACTTAGGAAGATTCGGCGAGCCGGTCGGACATTGAGTTTCGACGTCAAAATTGAGGCTCGGCAAAAGTTCGCGACACCCCTCGTGGTGTTACATCAATAGGCTCGTTCGATTTACCTGCAGCGGTGAAGAAAAGTATGGCAGTGTACTTCTGGTATGTGCATCAAGACACGACCGGAAGTAAACCGCCCTACACGTTTCTGTACCGGCGCGGGTAAATCGAATGAGCCTAATGTTGGCAAACTTGCAGGTCGAGCAGGCAGCATATATTTTACATCGTCAATCTTGTAATTCAGTGGGAAAAAGTTCTAACGCCCGAATTGCAAACGTGTACCGACATATATGGTGTTTTTCAGTGTTAACAGTGAAGACTAAGTTTGAGAAATAGGCGAGGACCAAAATCCAACAACTTCATGAGAAAAAAAAAATATGTTGACATTTGAGTTACTAGTTCAGCCATTTCTGCTGGTATGTTGAACAAACTTTGAGGTTAAACGGCAACCATAATTCAAATTTACACAAAAGATAATTTTTTTTATTTATATTTCATTTAATCTGAAGGGCCCATAAAGGTATTTAACCACGGTTACGTCACAAAAGGTCACAGTTGGTGCAATTACCTGCACAGATGAGATGATCTCAAATGTTTTCCGATTAGAGCTTATACTTGTTATCAGACAGCTGCACTATGACAGGAGTGCGACGGCAGGGCGGTAAGATGGCCAGCACAATTGAACTTGTGCGAAACTGGAGTAACAAAAGGTTAACAAATCATTTTATTTACAACACACAATACGGAGGTGGGAAACTCATTTCCCTAGATAGATTTATGTAACAGGAGACGCCCACTGGAAGATGTCCTGCCCAATCCTAGCTGGTTCCTGAAAAACAAAACAAAAATAATGCAGCTGTAAAGCTAGTTTGATCGAACGAAGTTGATAAAGCCTAAAAGTAAATAGTTTGATAGTAACTAAACGCGCATTGGATGAAAATAAGCTTGATACTTTGCTCGCTATGAATTACAGTGACACTAGTGCAAGCAAGGATCCAATTGGAGCATTTTCACCAGATATCTTCATTCTCAAACTTCATGTTTCAACTTATTTGCTCTTTTGGGGGTGCAGGGGGAGGGGGGGGAGGGGAAGTTATTTTTCAGGATTAACTGTGACATAAAAAATCCATAAAGAAGGCCATTTAAAGCATCATTATTTGTGTGTCTCACAAGTATCAGAAGGTACCCATAAATTCGAGGAGGATGCACCTCAAAAATAACAAAATTATGAAGGTAACCATTAACTATACTTCGTTTCAGCTTCGGTCCGAGCGCGGCCGATGTTATAAGCCGAAAGGCCAATCAAACAGCGCAAAAAGCGCAGCGTCATGGCGTGCTCTCTGCGCTTGGTAGGAGGAGCGCGCACAGAGAGACGGCGAATACCGGCTGGTCCTATCAACTGCGGAGAGCACGCCATGACGTTGTGCCTCTTTCGCTGTTTGATTGGCCCTTCGGCTCATAACATAGGCCGCGCTCGAACCAAAGCGGAAACGAAGTATAGTAACCAAATCAAAAATATGAGACACCTTTCTGACCTTATTTCTAAAAAATTACTGCTTGGAGTCAGTGTAATTTAACTTTGTTTTATATATTTTAAATATAAATTGGGAGTACACTCAAGTAATAACCTTGAATAACAAAACAATAAACTTACAAAAAATAATCTAGAACAGAATACTGCCTAAATGAAGCTGAATATACATAGAATTTTACATAAAACCAAGGGAAAATACCACTTGACAGTCTCAAATCCCACCGAAGGTGCCCACAATAGCAGAAAAGCTTACTGTAGTGCTGACACTGTGCTACCCAAATTGCAGCTGCTCATAAAATTTTCAGGCACTTTAAAATGTTTGAAATCCTTTGCTGAAGCATACCAGCTGCTCTCCTATAGTTTGAAACATAAACCACGAAATTTCATTTGATAAGATAGGTCTTTTATATAGAAGTTTTCTGAGAATCACAACTTGAGGACTTCTACAACCTATATCATACTTAGTGTACAATGCTGTGGAAGCTGCTCATGCAAGCGCACGACTTCACCTAGTGTATCATTTCCCTGAGAGCATGTGAAAACGAATAGCAAGATTAAGCCGCACGACCACGCCAGCAGCTTTGACAGTGCCGTACGCTGAGCACGAAACGGAGTTGAGTGTAGTCATCTCGTTCTCATATGTTGAAGGTGCGGCACCTTCACGTAGCAAGGTCCACCGGCACTCAGAACTTGAGGTTCCCGATGGAGGGGAGGTCGGGTAGTTTGATGTCTTTGATCTGCTGGGGCAGGTTCATGTTCTTGACGGCCGACACAGCTCTTGCTGGGGCAGCAGACAGACCGGCCTGCACAAACAGGGGGCGACAAAGGGGCCTGTTACAGTTGACTCTTGGTTGCTCGAAGTTGCTTTGTTCGAAGTTTTGGCTAGTCTGAAATGCGAGTGTGGTCGCAGGATTGTGGGAAAAATCGCGCGGAAAAACAATTCACGCAACTGTTTTGTGCGCTCGGAAGTTTGGAAACTCTGGGAGTACGAGAAATCTCTGGGACCATGCCAACCGTGCACCCATGTACACTGCTTTGACCTACTGCCGTGACTGTGCTGGTCGTGCCACAGCGGCCAACAGCACAACACAAGAGAGAGCAATCGGTGCGGCTAAGCGCGGCCTGGCGCACAGGTCCGAGAGGCACAGATGGCTGATAACGCCAGGCCTGAGGAATTCGCAAGTGGTAGCAAGTTGGAAGAAGCCCTCGAGGATGTTTAGTTCAACCAGTATAATAACATCGTTCACTTATGGACAGCGAAATTTAAGAAGTGAGCGGGATTAGTGTGGTGCAACAAAGCGACGACTATGTGCCGAGCATCGCTGATGCGAAATCTCTACTGATGTCGTAGAGCACTTCTTTGGAGAGAAAAGGCCGAGGATGCCTTGAGATGCGTTCGTGATTTGTGCAGTGTGCTTGCCGTGACGCGATTATATCGGTGAAAGCAATTATAAATCAATAGGATTTCTCTCGTAAGAGAGCACTTGTAGCGTCTAAGGTTGTTCCAGACTCTAAGTTAAAACTAGTCTCGAATGGCTGGTAAGAACACTAACTTTTTATTTAGTTAACTGATTGTTACATGGCCAAATTTAGAATAACGATGAAGGCGCAATGTCGGTGTCTGTCCCGGCTGCTAATTCCAAGTCATCTTGCTGCAGCTGCGTGCTTAGTAGGAAAGCAGACTCTTCAAGCGGGATGGTGCACGCACGTGCCTGGTGTATTTAAAAAGCAATGGAAACTTTGTGAATGTTAATATCTACATTGCAGTAAAATTTTTAAAATCATACTAGCTATTATATACCAGTACATGTAAGGTGGAGATGTCCTGACAACCTGCATTAGTTATTCATGTCTGAAGAAAAGATATTTGTGTGTAGCACAAATATTTATAAATCCTCTTGATTAGGTATACCCGGTCATCTCTATAGGTTCAATTTTAGATAGATTTAATTTTTTGCTTGCCATCCCAGTGAATGAAGTGGACTCTCAGAGGCCACAGTCGATAAATACAGTTAGACGAAAATTAGCTTAGAAATGGACAAGTGGAAGCTTGGTAACAATCTTCATGAGCTCAGCTGGGTTCCTGCATGGTGCAGTAGTGAAAGATATAGAGATACTATTGAACATTCAATTCGAGGCCAAAACCACCCTTCACCTCAAACTCAAAATATACTATCCGCACATCCCTAATAGTGGAGAATTGGAGGCAAAAACGAAGGATGACTTTCTTATTGTCCATGTTTTTGCATTGCCAGTCTTCCGCTTGCTGCCCGAGTAAGAACTTTAATGCACCCTGGCACTTCCCACGTGGCTTCAAGTCTTCCTAAATTTGACTGACCTGGAAGTAATTCATGGCACTAAGCAAGTTTCTAATTGGAACCATGTTTATTTATACTAATCATAAAGATAACTAGTAAATTTCAAATGATTAATTTTTAAATTGCAGTGTGTCTCTTTGCAATCCTTGATGTCCCATCATCGCTGGCAGTTTGTTTCCGAAAAGAGTTCCATTTTTTTCTCAACCATTCTATTTGTAGGAATTTTTTTAAGTGTTTGCGGAAATGCCTGGTATACTACTTAGTAATGAAGTAAAACATGCACCCTAAAGCTTTCTGATAGTGAAGTCTTGGTCCAGCATTCCATAAACAGAACTAATCACACCAAACTGAAGCATGGGAGCGAATAATAACATAGAAAAAACTAAACCACAACAGTACTCGGGCATATTTAAGAAATTAAACCAAAGACATAGCTGTAATGGGATAGTACGAAGATGACGAATAGTCGGTTTGAGTTGAGCTAGTTGGTACATGGTCGCTCATGGTGGGGAGACAGCTTGAACAATTATACAAAAACAAAAAGACCAAAATATGTCAAACGCATGCTTAGCATTTGCTTTAGTTAATTTCAATTATGGCTGTCCATATAAAAAAAAACAGCCATTCACACACAATCACTGATGCACTGGATATTTCAAAAGGTTCCAACTGCAGACAATAAACAAAAAAAAAAGGTTGGGGCTCCAATCCACGCTGTGAAGGTGGTTGGTCAGCAAAGCTGTGCTATCACTTGCAACGATTGCCTACTGCACTATGCGAAATGCCGCCGCCGGTCGCAGCACACCGCCGCTGGTCATATTGCCATTTCTCTTTCCTTTGCCACTCCTAGTATTCACGCTGCTCCTCGGGAATCCTAACTATTAGTGGCTTATTCATCGTGGTGCTGCAGCAACAATGAAGTCAGTTGCTATACTCTGTTCCATCTTAAGTTTAAGCGCAGCGGATGTTACGAGCCATCGGAGCCAATCGGAGGCCGTGTGAGTGTCACGTGACCTTAGAGAGGAGGCACAGTGATGCGCAGAAAGCATATCACAGGCCACGTCCCCAGAATGGGACTGCCTAAGATAGCTCGTAGCATCTGCTACGTCTGGACGTAAGGTGAAACGGGGCATAGGCGAGTTCTTCTTTTATATATGAAACGCTAATGAAGTCACTCCCCACGTCACAGGCTGCTGTCGCCACGGCAGTAGGTGCTGTTATCATCCATTATGCGGTTCACACTTCACACGAGGGCTTCGAATAACGTCAACCCTTTTCAAAGCAGCTGCAAACCTAATCTTTATCGGAACGCGTGGGAGGGTGTTCCTATTGGTCACACATGCCTCATCATGCATCATGCGGTTATGATGCTTGCTTTGTGGCTTTCTGTATTGAAACGGATACTGAGCTATATGCTGTATGCCTGATTTCAAAGGAGATATGCTGTTTTGTCTTCATTTGTTCGCTGGGAGTTTTTTTGCTGACAACGATGACACGAAAATTTTTTTGGCTGGTAGAGGTATACAGCTTCGCTGTAAAATTGAATACTGCAGATGGTCATGGGGCTGTTATATCTACCTGACATGAGATGAGAGCTCCCAATCCTGTTTGCAGCAGCTTGACTGAGGTTGTGTTCTATATTAGGTGTTTGCATAGCCTTTGCAGCTTGATGTGCAACTCCCACCATGTGCGGCAACCAGATTGCATCTGTGCATTCAGAAAAAGGTCCGGAGGAGCGGAGACAGACAAGCTTCGTGGATAAGGATGGCGATCAGTTTGCACGTGCTCCTCGAAACACTCCCACATGGCGTGCCATAAACAATGAACAATTTTTCCGTTACATATCTTTTCCGCTACATCTCTTTTTCAGAAACACAATCCCCCCGAGTGAAAATGAGGGCAATAGGGTGAGAAAGGCTACAGTGGGCACCAAACTTAGGCGGAAGACACAAACCGTTTTTCATCTTGCAGCAGCGCTGTTCTGGGGCCCTAATCTGGACACTTGGCGAGAAAGACGGCGAGAAATCCGGCGGCTACGATTGGCCGGCGCCAAGGTCAAGTGCGGCGTCGACCAATCACAGCCGCCAGATTTCTCGCCGACCTTTTCGCCAAGTGTCCAGCTTAGGGCCCCTGGAAGCAGCTGAAACAGCGACTCCGTAACACAGCACGTGAAGGGACAGCCAATGCAGAAGAGGCCACTCGTGCAAGACCAAAATGATGGCTGAACTGGGGACGCTGCAACAAGTTTGCTGAACGGGCAGTCTATGCTTATTGCCACACCATTGTTTCATAGCTCACAAGTGACCGCTGAAATCGTCAATTATTGGATGGTTCATTTGTTTCGTGGTGCTCTTTCAGCTTGTGCTTTGTGCTGCTAAGGAAAGGAAGCTGAAATGCCTACTAAATGGGCCATCTAGTACTGATGCCTTTGGAAGTCATCTATGCACAATCAAGAGAGGGGGCGGTAAAAGACATAGATCTAACAAAATTAATGCAATGTCCCCAGTCCGGCCGGGATTTCGGTTTTGAGCAAGCAGTCTCCCCCGTTTCATTGCTTGCTACATCAGAAAGCTGCAGGTTCAGCTGCAGTCAGGATAGTATTCCCACAAGATCAAATATAGTTAGTTTATTCGATTTAAGTTTGGTGAATACTGTACATGTCTGCAATCTGCTGCACATGACCCTTTAGGCATTTCTGCACTTGTAGTGACACCAAAAAAAAAAAAACTGCAAGATCAATGATTCTTCTCTTCCGTTTTCAAAGAAAACACGCACCAAGGCTGTGAGGCACCTGTACTGAGCTGAACCAAACGCTTTTGAGTGTATCCCAGAAATGGCAGCCGCATCAGCGATTTTCAGTACTACATGTTTTCAAACCTTCTTTTGCAGCTTCGTGCTCAGATCGTCGGGCACAAAGAATATTTGATCTGCTCGTGCCAGCTGGCAAGCAAACCTGCTGCGACAGCTTCGTGTTCTAGCTATAGATGCTGTCAATTTCACAGAAGTTGCCAAAAGACTGGAGCTGAAGCAAGCCCATCTGTGGCAAAATGAAGAATGGGTCACACATTTGCGTATGACTGCATTGCAACAGCTTACAATGAGACAACCTACTGCACCGTCCATTACTATTATTATTATTATTATTATCCAGTAGCCGTGGAACACTTCAAATTTGTGTATATTTTCTTTCTTTGTTACGCATCATTCTTCCACCATGAACTCTAAATATTTTTTACAATATCATAAGTGACCATTTCTTGTAGACAACACATAGATTTGATCTCACAAATACTGCAAAATCTTGCAGGCGCCTCCCTTGGTCTTCCTTCCCCGACAGCCGCAGGTCGGAACGCTCGGCCTGCTTGCCGCGAGTTCAACCCGTTTCGGGAAGCGTAGGGTGTCCGAGGGGGCCATCCCCTTCGCTCTCTCCCTCGGGGGGACCTTTCTTCGTTCCCCTGCTCGGACGCGCTAATGACCAGCAGGCGAGGAGGTTTTGCCTCTTCTTATCCCGCTTTGGGGAAGGGGACTCGCCCGGCGGCCACAACAATGTTTTAACACGTTATCGGCAACTTCTCAGACGCTTTCCCGCCCTCGACCGCTCTCGGAACTGCGTGCCTGGCAGGTAAGGATTGTTTCTTACTTTGCCGGCGGGCATTTTAGATGGGGACATTGGAGTTCTTTTAGGAGAGTGTTCAATAAATGCTCTTGAACACTGTCTTTACTCTGGTACACATGTTTTCTTTTCTGTAATATACGAGAGAAAGACGATGCGATGATCACTGGCACCGATGGAGGTATATATCGAACCAACCCGCGGTAATGTGGCCTAAAAGTCGTCTACATTGCCACGAAGATGTGGGATCGCTATTGGCCAGCGTCTCCCTATCTGAGATTGCCGTTGCTATTGAAAAAATTCTTTGGTCATTCTCTATAAGTTGTTGGCAGCAAAAGCACCACCTTTAGTCTAGCCATACATAGACCAGAAGCATTTCCCAGACCACCCGGAAACACTTCTGGTCTGTGCATCAGTGTTGTAAGTGGTCACAAGCCGCCGCCATAAAGTCGACTGCACTCAACACGGAAATATGTGAACCAATCTTGTGGGAACCACTGGTTTCCCACCCCCGAAAAGGCGTAAGCCGCGGATATTCCGGGCAAAGTCCTCTGGCTTCTAGCCCAGTCACTCCGTATCGTGTCAAGGAGAGTATGCCAACATGCTGGCCTACTCTCTCGAATTCCTCCGCACGTTGCCCGTTTTTGGGGGACCAATGAGATTGTGCAGGAGAGTCGGGCCTGCCCTCCTCCAAAGGGACGGCTGTCTGGTCGAGGAGCGCTGGATTGGACTCCAGGCGACGGGTCGAGTTGCGGCGTGAGCTCGTCCGACCGGCGATGACTCAACGCTAGCAGTTCCCCTAACTCTGACAGTTGGTGTCACCTCCCCCTAGTGGACGTCCGTCTGCCAAGAGCCCTGGCTTGAACTCCTGCAACAACGGGTAGCAACGTGAGCTCAGCCCACCGCCGATGACTCCGTTTGGCTCTTAGGACGGCAGGCGCTGCGGGTGCACTCTGTGTCCAGGGCTCGCTAGACCGCAATGTCTTGTTGGACAGCTCTGTTTCCCAATAAACACTGTTGGATACCGGGATCATCATTGTTGGCATGACGTTGGACAAACCTGGCACGGTAACTGCCCTTGCTGGTAGCAGTCGGCTGCGCGGTGGGACGGGCATCGGGTTTCCCTTTTGAGCACCGGTCCCCAGACGTGAAGGTGTGCATTCTTCCTTTTCGCCACAAAATGGCACCCAACGTGGGGCCATGTCACCTATTGTTGTCGTGGCACCGCTCCGCCGCATCATGCGAAGATGGCGGAGCCTCCTTGGGGAGGCTGGCTTCCTTTGTGTGCTGCCATGATACAAATCCCATCAGTGCCCAGATTTGGGGACCACATCCAAAAGCCAGCCTGTAAACCTCAATGAGTCATGATTCGTTCATTCTCTTTTAGTGTCTTACCACAGGAGACGTTTTGACAACAGATACTGGGAGGGTAGTCTCACCTTTCCTCAAATCCCATAATCGTACCTGTCGCCCCTAGTGATGGGCATTGCTAGCAAGTCACCCTACTACCTGACAGTTGCTGATTTTGCTGCCAAGCCCCACCTAGTTAGAGGGCTGTCGCCTCTGGTGGCGTCCTCAGAGCCTTCTTGCCACGGGAATTGCGTTGCGTTGACCTCCGTGGGCCTCGCAACGAATGTAGTTAGCAGCAAAGAGCTTCTTACGGGTGAGCGGGACAATCTTGATTTGTAAATATGCGCGTTTCCTTGACACTGAGTTGTCGGACTCTCCGGGAGAGTCGGGCGGTGCGTCTGCCATTAACGTCGCCAAGTAGCTCGTAATGCTATTGCGGGCTCCGTGAGCCATAGGCCAAGCATCCGCAGGCGTCCAGAAGCAGTTTTCATTGGGGATGTCGCAAACCACCCTAGGTTCGATTTCGAAAGGTTTCAATATTTGCAAAGCGAACTGAGGTTCGATTTCGAAAAATTTCGATATTTTCGTACCGACCGAGGGTCGATTTCGAAAAATTCTCAACTTTTCACTACAGCGGAGTTTCGAACTTGAAAATTTCGAAGCTTTCACGGTTTCTAAAATTTCGAATTCGAATATTTTTTTTACGTCAGGTTCGAGAAATTCGAAGATTTCGAAATTCTTTCTGCATAAAGTTCGAAAAGTTCGAAGGTTTCGATTCTCCTTTAACGCTAAATTAAAAAAAAAAAAAATCTGAAGATTTTGAATTCCCTTTTAGTCCAAGCTTTCAAAGTTCAAAGTCCGATTTTCAAGTTTTTCCACAGTTTCAGTTTCAAATAATGTTTTCACGACTCACTGGTTTTCACAAAATCAAGTTTAGAAAAGTTCGGGTGTGATATTTAGACTGCGCGAACTTGGTCAGGCAATTAAATGAGACGACGAGTGTCCCGGAAGTGCTAGAATATTTGCCAGTGCAGAATTGTGACCGCCAGCCCCGGGGGGGGGGGGGGGGGGTTCTTTAATCTGCATCACGCAGTAGTGATCACACGAACACACTGTTTTACGAGACTCATCCAGTTCGAAACGGCCAGGGGCGAGCAGGAGGTTGAGGCTCAGAAAAACCTTGAAGCGACCTGGCAAACTAGCTCGCCACCCCTTGCACGCTGGTAGTAATCCGATCCGGTGAAGTTTATAATTGTCCTGGAGGTTTATTTTCTGGGACGGAGCAATCGCCTCGCAAAAAGCCGACACAACTCGAGGTTGAGGAGCGTTCTACCATACAAGTGGCGTCGGAAGAGGAAAAACGAGGGAAAGAGGGTAGCGGGGGGGGGGGGCTTCAGCTTCCTTCTTCCCCTTGCAGGTATTTCAGACTGTTAAAGAAAACAATACGAGGAAAGAGGGCGTGGTCGAGCTTATTTTAATCTGAAATTATTTATGTATATGTATAGCTACTGTCGCTCTTCACTGTATAAAAGATTGCGTAGATGGTCATTGTTAGAAACTCGTTGTCAGAAGGCACTGCTCGTCACATGCTTAGTGGTTCGGAAGTTCAAAGCTGTCTCTTCGACCTAAACACCTGTGCCGATAGTAACAAAAAAAAAAAAAGCGTAAATGCGGGAATAAAAAGCGGGAGAAAAAAAAAACTATCAAGAATTCGTCGGAAGTGTTCTATTCTTGCGTATTCAGAGGTTCAGAACTTCGAAACAAGTTTCTTTTACCAAAATGTGTACAGGCTAAAAGAAACACGTCCCAAAAACGCAAAGCGAAAAAAAATTTTTTTTTTTTTTAATGACGTGCTTAACTTGAACACTATTAGAAATCTTTTCCCATGAGTTAATTTATTCCTCAACGTGAAAAAACAATAAATATATAATTTTGTATTCTGCAGATGGCAATGATATGTACTGTCTGCGGTGTTAATTTAAATGCGATACCTCAAACAACTTAGACGAAAATAAATATCAAGTTTAGGTCATAATTGCATGCAGATATATGTTTGGACATTTCTTCGAAACTCACATTGAATAACAATAATTACATCTTAAGACGGCACTTACCTAGGCTATACATAGATCATTCTTAAAAAAGAATAACATATCTACCATAAACAGCTCCGGCTGCAGCGTGCTTCAAATCTGGCACAAACGATAATCGTCAAAAACCCATCGTCCTTCCTCGCCCCTTCGGGGATTTATTTCTTTAAACCTAAGCATGCCAGAACATTGAAATAAACGACATTGTCTTTCGTAAGATACGCAGCACCGCGTGTAAAAGTTCGAGAAAAAAATATTACGAATGTACCCCACTACTTGAAATCAAATGAAACCGTCCGCCGGTCTTTCGAAGTTCGACGAACGTCGAACCTTTACCCTAAAAGTTCGAGGTTCGTCGAACTTCTGACTTCTCAGAAATCGAAAGTTCTAAACTTTTCGAATTCTCTTGATAAATAAGTTCGGAAGTTCGAAATTCATCGAATTTTTTGGTCAGTCAAGTTCGTAAGTTCGACAAGCATCGAACCTTGCAGCGCAATAAGTTCGAAAGTTCGAAAAAGATCGAATTTTTTAGCGTAATAAGTTTGACGGTTCGAAAGCGTCGACCTTCTTAGCTTAACAAGTTCGAAAATTCGACCTCCGTCGAATTTAACGATATAGACAATTCGAAAAATCGAAATCTTTCGAACCTTTCCAAACGCTTGATTCGATCATCGAAACTTCGATTCGAAAAAAGTTTGCGGCATCCCTAGTTTTCATATTTCGGGCGCGCACACTATACGCCACTTACATTGTGGTTGTCACAAGGTTTTCTTTTCGGGATAGATATGTTTTGCTGACACCTCCGAGCTTCTGCTGATTTCCGAAAGTGACGCTTTTGCGTTATAAGAATGGCACCACGCACTAGAGATGGGGCGGCTTTTTAGCTACCTTGTCCCGTGCACTTAGCTAGGGATGCGCGCAGCTCAAAGACTCTACGGAGTTAGTTGTTTTCGCAGTCCCCGGCCTGGCTCCTGGTGCAGCCACCGCTAGCAGTGGAGAGTCGTGGGCTCAGTTCCCGGCGACTTCAGTTTGCGTACGCAGGGTGCCATCCAATTCTGTTAATAGCACCGTGTGGCCTGCCTTCCAACTTGAGCCTCCCACCCAGCAGTAGGCCCGTTAATGCACGCAGGCAGCCGAGTCCAAATATAATGAGGACCCGGCCAAAACCTGTTCTCCGGGATCATTGCTTCCCCTCGGTGGCAGTGTGTCGACCAAGAACAATCATTTCTCACATTGACCTCGTCGTACTGCGGGTCTGGAAAGGGCGAAGAGATGTTTGCGGGGTGCTGCGTGGGCTCTTCTTTCCGTCGTCCAGGAAGATGTTCGTCCCCCTGTTCCCTGCCATCCCCCACTACGTGCGACGGCGGGGGACATGCCGAGCAGCTGGGCGGGACCTGCCGGATGTGCGTCATTGCTGAAGCTGCCGGGAGTTTGCACACCCGACGACAACCAGGAGCAGCAGACGGGGGAGGCCGACTTCCGGTGAAGTCCAAGATGGCCGTTGCCGTCCTTCTGTCGTCGGGCCTCACTGAGGCCCACAGCTGAACCAGGGTTCCCAATGCGTGCTTGGTCACAGACGTCACCTGATGCCGGCCCCGAGGTGCGCTTTCGACTTCGATGGCCGGTGTTTGACTCACCATCGGTCTCCTGTCCGCCCGGAGTGACCACGGGCGGACATCTACAAGCGTCTCCGTGTCCGTTTCGACGGAGGTCGGCCCACAACGAGTCGATGATAAGCAGTGTGAGCCAAGCAACACCGTCGAACATCCACGTCTGTATGTGAGTGGCGCTTGGTATTTTGTATGCACTACCTGTCGACCCCTTTGATTGTCCGACATCGAGGAACTTTTCTCAACTTCGTTCACGGCACCCGGAGTGCATCGCCCCACCAGTGCGTTGTGAACTCCGGTACGTTGAACATTTACGGCAGCGGTTCCCGGGCTTACCGAGGCCCCCGAGTCAAAATCCTGTATTTGTAAGCGCAACTGGCACCCGTGTTATCAGTGTGCAGGTATTGTATTTTAGGGGTTTGAGATTTGGCACCCCTTTCCCTGAAAAAGGTGCCAAATGTTTTAAGGAGGGGGGATTGTGGGAGCCACTGGTTTCCCTCCACCGAGAAGGCGTAAGCCGCGCATGTTCTGGGCGAAGTCGTTTGGCTTCGAGCCTGGTTACTTCGTATCATGTTGGGGAGAGTATACCAACATGCTAACCTACTCTCTCGCACTTCTCCGCACGTCGCCCATTTTCGGGGGACCATCGAGATTGTGCGGGAGAGTCAAGCCTGCCCTCCTCCGAGTGGACGGCCGCCTGGTCGAGAAGTCCTGGATTGGACTCTGGGCGGCAGGTCGAGTCGCGGTGTAAGCTCGTCCGACTGGCGATGACTCAACGCTAGCGGTTCCCCTGGCTCTGACAGTCGGCGCCCCCCCTCCCAGTGGAGGCCCGTCTGCCAAGAGCCCTGGCCCGAACTCCTACGACGACGGATAGCGGCATGAGCTCTGCCCACCGGCGAAGACTCCGCTCGCAATGACCCCTTTGGCTCTCAGGTCGGCGGGCGCTGCGGGCACTCTGTGTCCAAGACTCGCTTGACTGCAGTGTCGTTGGGGACCCCTGGTACTCAATGAACACTGTTGGATATTGGGATCATCGTTGTTGGCATGGCGTTGGACGACCCGGCGCGGCGACCGCCCTTGCTGGTAGCCGTCGGCTGTGCGGTGGGACGGGCATCGGGTTTCCCTTTTGAGCACCGGTCCCCAGACATAAAGGTACGTAATTCCGTTTTTTTTACAACCTTCGGCCCGAAAAAGCATTATGATATCGGAGAAACCTCTTCGCATCTACATGATCCTCGACAGTGCGTGGCTAATGCAAGACCTGCTGCACCGAAGATGCGGAAGTATGTGAACTTCAAGAAAAGACATTATGTGCTCCTGTACAAGGTCTGCACAGACGCGACCCTCAGCCCTAAAGGCATCTCGCATACCTCCTGCTTCTCTATCTTGCTCTGGTCCTCGATGCGTGTGATGATCTCGGTCATGTTGGTCTCCAGCACCATGCCTCCCATGACAAGCTCGTTGAGGATGTAGTGAACCTGCATGCAAGCCAATTGGGGTTACAAGGTGCCTTCTCTCGTACACAGGCACCATAGCCAGTCGCTGCATGCGAGAGCAAAGCCTCTGCAAAAGAGTGGAAGATATCTATCAGCAAGTTTAAATTGTCAGCTTACTTTGAACGTTGTTGCTATGTGTGCTTCAGAAAGACAGGATACTCCTCTACATTAGGCACTCATTACGAAGGAATAAAGAGCAGATTGTGACCTTTTGTAGCAGGCTCTGTGGCAGGCAAAACATGCAGAGTGCAAGTTTGTCTACTTCTTGCACAGGGGTTGCAATGATGTCAGAACGCCGAGCGCTTATTGGCCGATTGAAAAGAAATAGTGGGTAGACCTCAAGGCATCTAGCATTAAGGTCTACCCACTACCCTTTCAACCAAAGACAATCAGAGCTCAACGTCGTTTTAACATCACCGCAACTCCTGGGCTAGAAGCAGACGACTTTGTTTCCGCATTGGTTTGGAGCAGTCACTGATCCTTCTGGAGCAGATGCCAAGATCTGTTAGCCCATCACTTGAAAATGAAAAAGTGATTGCATCGCTGAATGAGTTCATCTTTAATAATGATTGAGAGTTAGTGTTCGATACTGGGTCTCCGCCAACCACGCTCTACTGTATTTGCAGCTCTTGGATGCTCTATTTGGTAAGCTGCCGTTTGTCGCGACCTTCGGTATTAGCAGAGATGCCAGGAAATTTCAACTCAAGCTTACTTTAACATATTTTTCTATATCAAATTATAGATATTTCAAACTATTTTACGATCCCCTTTGAATTCCATACATCTGGGATCGACTGTACCAATGGAGGTGAACTCTGGTTTCGTGTGCTAGGAATCTCTAAGAATGCGCTTCGACCGTGCACGCAAGGAGTGCAAACTTACACTCCGCAACCTGTGCATATCATGGGAGAGGTGAAAGTGCAGGTCAAGTATGCCAGGAGAGAAGCTCAGCTTCCCCTGCTCGTCACAAATGGGGCCGGAATCAGCATTTGGGGGACAAGACTGGTTCCAACCGTTAGGCTTCATCAGCTTCATGGAGCGTCCATTTCCTTAAACTGCAGCGGGAAGAGCCGTCCAGCTGTAGGTCAGCAGCACACATTAGGGACGAAGGTGGCAACTGTCCACGAGGACTTCTCAAGAGTGTTCAAGCCAGAGCTGGGAAAGAGTGTTGGTCCCCCGGTGTTATTTGAAGTGGAGGACCAAGTCCTACCCAAATTTCACAAGGTACGTCGAGTACCGTTCGCGCTCCTACCGAAAGTGGACGAAACTATTGAGAAGTTGGTAGAACAAGGTATCTGGGTTCCGGTCAAACGCTCTTGTTGGGTGACACCTATCATCCCGATACTAAAGAAAAATGGAAAGATGAGAATTTGCAGTAACTACAAGGGAATACTCAACCAAGTGCTCAAGTGGGAGACTTACACGCTACCAACCCTAGAACAGCTGCAAGCAAGACTGGGAGGTTGTTCAGTGTTTTCCCAGCTTGATCTAGATCAAACTTATCAGCAACCGTCAACGAGGACACTGCCCTGTTGTTGACTGTAACGATGCACAAGGGGCTTCTCAAGGTGACCCGATTACAGTTTGGTATGGCCGTGGCCATTTTCAAGCGTTATGTGAAAGAGCTTTTGAACGGCCTCGAAGGAGTCTTTTGGATGACATTCTCATCGGTGGACAAACGGTAGCTGAACACGACGATCGGCTGCAAAGCGTGCTGCAGCACATCCAGGATGATGGCCTGTTATCTAAGTGCTGACAAGTGCGCTTTCCGAGTCAAGGAAGTGTCGTACCTGGAGTACCGTATCAACAAGGACGGTGTCAATCTTTTGGTTGAAGAGGTGGAGGCCATTAAGAAAGCTCCGGAACCAATGAACAAATAAGAGCTGCAGTCGTTCTTTGGAGCTCTGAACTTTTATGGTAGTTTTATGATAAGGACAAGGTGTAGGCCTGGACAAAGACAGGAGCGGAGGCGTACAAGCGTGCCAAGGGTTTACTAGAAACCTCAACTGTTCCAGCATACTACAATGTGTCGTGTCCCATAGTGCTGACCTGCAACGCCTTTCCGTGCGGGCCAGGAGCCGTACCGAACTAAGTGAAAGAAGACAGCATTGAAAGGCTTGTGGCCTTTGCATCGAGAACTTTGTCGCAGACAGAGCGCAACTACGCACAAATTAACCGAGAGGCTTTGGCCTTGCTCTTTGGCATCAAAAATTCCACAGTATAGTTTTTGGTAGAAAGTTCCAGCTCTTGACGGACCACAAGCTACTTCTAGATTGTTTGCATCAGGCAAGCTTGTACCTGCTGTGATGTCCCCTCAAATGCTGCGCTAAAGTCTGCAACTGTCGGCGTATAGCTATGAGCTGTTGTATGTGCCAGGCTGGAAGCTTTCGCATGCTTATAGCCTCAGCCGTCTCCTACTTCCTATCAAGGACAAGCACAAACCACCATTGGGAGATATTCTTCTGATCAAAGCGTCGCCCAAGGTTCCATTGAATTCAGCCAAGATAATAGCTTTGACCGCGTATTGACCCCCTCCTATGTCGCGTCCACTGCTGGAATTTGCAAGGATGGCCGTCGGGGAAACTGCAGGAAAACTTTTGTTCCTTTGTAGCCAGAGAGAACGAACGGTTGTGTACTGTGGGCTTCTCTGGTGGTAATCCCAGAGCACGCGCAGTCTCAAGTCCTCGACATCCTGCACACCACTCACCCTGGAGTAGCATGGATAAAGGGGCTGGTACGCAGCACAATATTGTAGCCTGGCATTGACCGCCACATGGAACGCAAGGTGGATGAGTGACTATAGACTATATAGACCAAGAGACTATAGGCATGCCTCCAGCAAGGCGCCAGTGCATCCATGGGAGTTCGCCAAGAACCCGTGGTCTCGTTTGCCTATGAATCTGCGATTGACTTTGCGGGTCCTTTGTGAGGAAAGTTTTTTTGTTAGTCGCCGATCTGCATTCCAAGTGGCTGGAATTTTCAATCAGAGAATCAATGTCGACTACAGCAATGCTTGCAGAGCTGCGGGCCATGTTTGCCCGCTATGACATTCCAGAAGTGTTTGCGTCAAACAATGAAGCTGCATTCACGTCTGCAGAAATTGCAGAATTCCCAACGAAGAACCAGACCCGACACATCATCGTAGCACGTTACCACCCGTCCTCAGACAGCCAAGTTGCGCAGATGGTGCAAGAGACAAAGCAAGCGCTACGGAAGCTGTCCAATAGAGACTGGGCAACGATTAGGCAGAAAGATTAATGAGTAGACCTAAAGCTAGCCTTTGTCTCCACTAAACATGCCGAACACATTAAAATGCGGAACGCTAGCGTCCGGCATTTGGCTTTTGCAATCGAATGTGTTCGACGGGTTCGGTAAAGACAAAGGCTAGCTTTAGGTCTACCCATTAATGTTTGCAACCAGAGCTCAGTGTTCCGACAGTCCCGCAGGCTTTCGTCTCCTCCTGTCCCTAAATTTCTCGGCGGATTAGCTTTCATAGTACAGCAAAGAGCTTAATTCTACCAAACACAGCTAGGCACTTACCGTAGAATAGTGTGCATCCACCCATCCCACAATAAGCGCCCACTCCCGAATTTGTAAGATCTGAGAAAATATGCACAGTACATTGACATGTAAAACTGATGACCGGACAAGCGCCCAACCCCCATTTTTTCGCAATTATCTGCAAATTTTGAGCGGGCGCTTGCCCGGTATTTTACATAGTTATGGTTAAAAGCATAAGACATGCAAAATGAATGTTGTTATCAGGGCCACACTTTGTTTAAGAAGTCCTATGCAGCAGTTGCTTTTGAAACATAAAAGCTGATTAATGAAGGACAAAGCACGCACATGCAGTGGCTAGCAACGGGAGGGGGCCGGGGGCCATGGGCGGGTACCAGGCGTCCCAGTCGCCAAAAGGGGTGCTACTTCTGACAGCAGCAACCCCCATCCCTGCCCTCTTTACTGGTTGGCTGCGATCTCTGGGAGTGAATTGGAGGGTTGGAGGGGGGAGGGAGTGCTACAACGGACATAAGGGCCCCAAGTGCCGGATGGCCTAGCTACGCTACTGTGCACATGTGAGTGGTAACTTAAGGTATGGAATTGAAGGTGAACCAAATAATAGTATTCTATGGGAATAATCTTAGAATAGACACATTTCTCACAGGACACCACCAATTAAAGGTTCTCTTGCTGACTGTGGGGCCTGCAGGTAATATGTCACACTTTACATTGATGAAAGGTTCATACCTTGTCCATGTGAAAGATCAGATCCAGCTCACACACATTTTCAAAGCACTTGTCCAAAGTTTCCACAAACACCTAAAAAAAGTAACAAACACAGGAAGATTAGAAAACAGCATATTTTTCATCACTGATGAAATGCACTAGAAGAGCTTTTCAACTCTATGTTACGTGACATGCACTTGCATCATGAAATCAAACCATAGCTATGTTGTGCAATGATGGCAGGTTCTGATCTTGACGATGTACATATCCACTGGCTTTAGGTCTCCAGTGGTTGACAATAGCAATGTCACCTTGACATGAATCACCACTTCACAGCTTCAAATTTGGAAGTTGCCTGCTTTGTTTTTTTAGTGTTATATGTTACAAAAAAAATAGCCTTTGAGCAAAAAATGCCTCACACTTTAATTGCCAATTTGGCCATATCCTTTCTGATCCTCACTCCTCTATATCATGTTTTAGCCACTTGGTTCTGCTTGTTTCTAGGCAACTGACTTCAATTGCTGTAAGCCAGCTCCCCAACTTCTGTTCTATGCTTGATTTGTCTACAAGTGTTGTGTCAAAAGTCAAATTTGGGGGTTTTATGTGCCAAACCAATGGGGCATCGGCACGCCCCAGCAGAGGACTGAGGATTAATTTTGACCACCTGAGGATCTTTTAATAGGCTCGGTTACACGGCGCGTCCTCAGCAATAAGCTTCCATCATATTGCGGACACCTAGGCCTGGATTCTAACCCGCCACCTCGGGATATGCAGGCTGGCGTTTTGCCTCAGACAAGTCTTGTGCCTTAAGACTACAAGGCATTAGCACAGTTGACACGCGACATCAAACACAGAAAAGGGGTTAGAGAAGTGGCATACAACAATCAAAACATGTTCCCAAGAGGAGCCAAGCAGATAAAACATGAAACACAAAAAACCTAGAGGTGTAAATAGTCAGAAAAATTTTTCACTGAAAGGCTAGAAAAGGCTATTTTTCTTTTGCGACATGTTCTAATAAACAAGGCAGGTAACTTTAAATCTGAAGCTGTAGGGTCATGATCTGCATAAAATGAATGCAGAGTTGTTGACTAGCCATTTGGGCAAAACACAAGAATGGTGGCTGTGGCACCTTGTCCACTTTGTGAACCAAGTATGGTAAGGCATGCACGCAAAAAGGCATGTAAGCCACTACGACAATTGCCCCATGGCACTGCTGGTACGGAGCAGCTGACAGTCACACGTTCACCTTCATTTAGATCACGACTAGATGGTCATATGGCTATGTAAAATAATGCATGACATGATGCGTAATGTTCGAGTAATGCTTGTCATATGTTATCAAAAGCAGAACTATCCGTTCTGCTTATGATAGCCAAAGGACAGTAGTTTATGTAATTTCGAATATATCATAGAAGCAGTGCCTGAACAAGAGCGGTAAAGGAATTCCAAGGAGTCGCACATCATCGCTAAACAAAGAAAACCGAAATTCCTTCACAACTATTTAATCTCACTTTACTAAACATGACCGGGGGGGGGGGGGGGGGGGGGGGGTTAAATCTATAATAAAGAGTATGTATGGCTGTTCACTTTTGTTTTAAGCTAAGGACGTTCATGCAATTTGGTTCTCCTATACTTTGCCACACAAGGCAGCACGAAAGAAACTTCACCACATTTTTGTATGCAATGATTAGCAAGGATAGATTAAACCGATTGGAACAAAATTGTTCCATGGTCATTGAAGAGATGATGTTGCCGAACCTGAATTAGGTCCAGAATCCCCAGCTCACTCTCCGAGGAGTCCACGCAGAACACAAAGTACAAGGTGGCATAATGACGGTAGATAATCTTGTAGTCAGAGCCACCAATCAGTCTGTCAATGAAATAAGACAATGACATGCATTTATAGATTCCTACAAAGTAATTTGTGATGTGCAATGCCCTAGTTCAGAGGTAAATCCTAGCAAATGCAAGTGTTTCACATAATGCACGTTTGCAGGAACCAGCAATCCGCAGGTGCTTTTATGCTGAGTCCCACAAGAATGTAATTGTAATTTATTTGCACAAGAACAGGTGCATTCACGGAGGCGTGCTAGGCTAAAAAGAAAGGTGAAAACCCTTACGCGTGTGCGCCTGCGACCCTGTTCACCCTTAAAGGGGGACCTGCAGTAATATCCTTCCACCTGATGGAAAGTCCTCCTCGCTCTCTTTTTTGCCCTTTCCCTCTTGTCTAGCTGCAGGGCGAGGTGGGGGGAAGGTCCCCTTTTGTACCGGCTTCTTCTAAAAGGTAAGCCTAGAAAAGCCCATAATCAGCAGCAGGCTCTTTAACCCCTCGTAAAGCCTAGCCCTCCGGGTGAATGTTTTACGGAGCAGTTCCCTGGCAGTCACCCACCCACTTGAGGTGTCGAAGTTGTTTGGCTGCAGCCTGTGGCAAAGTAAATGCCTACTGGAGAGCTATGATGCATTCCCACGCTCATTGAACATACTTTTCATACTTATTCTCGGCTTCCCAAATAAAGAGTGCAGAACGCATACCGTAGAATACCGCGCTTCCGCCCATTCCACATTAAGCGCCCATACCCAAATTTGTAAGATGTGAGAAAATATGCACAGTACATTTATGTGTGGAATTGATGACCGGATAAGTGCCCATCCCCCATTTTTTCATGATTGCCTTGAAATATTGAGTGGGCCTAGCTGAAAATCCCGATTAGATCCAATTGGAATTCTAACTGGTTTTAATTGGAACCAATTAGTTTTAGTGGGTTCCAATTGGAAGCACACTGGCCAATGGGTCTCACCAATTGGAAAAAGTTTTCCAGTTGGAATTTTAATGGGTTCCAATTGGTTCCCATTGCAGTGACCAGTTGGTTGTCCCAAAACCTAGCTGGTACCAATTGGAAATTCCAATTGGAATCTAATGGGAATTTTCAACTGAGGACGCTTGCCCGGTATTTTACGGTATGTGAGATGTGGTGTTTTCAATATTTGAGCATGATTTACATGTTCACAAAATGTTCAGCATCCCCAGAAAGCCAGTCTATCACGGTCAAACCTGCCTCAAATTTGGGAATGATGAAAAAGATAAATGTGTACCAGGCGCAGAAATCTTAGCAAATCTCTGTTTTCGTATAGCTCACACAAATTATAGTGTGCCTAATTTGCAGGATATGATGGCCAACGAAATGTGGATGAAATTTATATTTACAGATCCCAACAACCACATGAGTTGAAAGGGCAGCAAGGGTGAGTGTCGATATTAGGAAGTTTTAGTAAATCATATTTAACTCTCCGATAACCACACTTCACTACAATATATAAGCTAGCCTTGTTGTGAGCATTCTTTATCGAGCACGGCTACCGGAGCAGAAAACGCAATATTAATCCCCTATTGGGGAGTTTAGCGTGTTGCGTTATCGTTCAACGTTGCTTGCACTGGTGCTATAGCACAAGCTGCCACTTCAAATAATTCTTTGGAGTTTTCAAAAATCGAGAGCAAAAGCAGCTCATTTTTTGTAACGTGACACAGGATTGTAATTTAACATTTTACAAATATAGGTACACTGCACCACGAAGTTAGCGTGAACAAACTATTGGCAATTTTTTTTTCTTCTTTTTTCTTGTTAAAAATGAATGATATTAAGGAAACTGTCAATGCGAGTACACGACCTAAGCGGTAGACCTTACAACTAAACAATCATAGCTGAAAAAAAAAAAGAGCGCCGATGATGTGTTTGCGCTAACAAAGTGGCGTAATGTACACATATCACTACACAATCAGTGCAAACAGAGTAAGCCAGTAAATTTAATAAACCAATAAAGGTTTTTGGTGTTTTATTTATAGCTGAAATTTTGACATTTCAATACAAGCAATTTGGCAAAGAGTGCTGCTATTGGGCACCAACTTACATGGCATCAATTTGTTCCCATACACTAACATCTGCATGACCCTTGCATTAAAATGTCAATTTTGTGTTTGCGCTTTGTCACGCAGAGTAAGAGACAGGTCCATTTCTCGAACATTTTAACAAAACCTCCATAACGCCAGATAGACATTTTGCGAGTACGCTCTATCACTGCTGGTTTAGAGTATTATCTACGTCAAGCGATCTGATACTCTTTGCCAAACTGCTTGTATAAAAATAACTTTCCAGCTATAAAAAAAAAAAAATATATTCTTTTTAGAATAACCTTATTGATATACTCTCATCATGTAGACGTATGCACACATTACGCAACACTGTCAGCGTGAACACCACATCGGCGCTTTTTGCTATTTTTTCCCAGCAATGTATTATCTAGCACAATGAGCCCAGCACATTGAGCTTCAACACAAAAGAGGAAATATATGGTTGTGCTACTCGAAAAAATGTGTGGACAGGAAGGTATACACGACGTTTCGGGCGGACACCCTTCTTGAAGAAGGGTGTCTGCCCGAAACGTCGTGTATACCTTCCTGTCCACACATTTTTTTGAGTAGCACAACCATACATTTGCGATTTCGTGTTCTCGCATATAACAGTGTTCTAAACATTATTAACTTCTAAGGAGAAAACAAAAACGGGAAAAACCGGTGCTATACTTCGTTTCAGCTTCCGTCCGAGCGCAGCCAAAGGCTGAGGGACGGCTCGCAACTTCGAGAAGGGCAGTCCTACGCACCACAAAGTAGTCCGCAAAAGTATTTTTATTTTAAATAACTGTTTTGTGCGTAAACATTGCACAATATTATAGATATGTACTGCTGAGAAAGATTTACAACTAAAGGAATTAAATATATGAAGTTTATGGTTTTATTAATATATGTGAATGCATGTGGTTTGGTGAAAACACGTACATCCGCTGGCAACACGGCTGTAGCGCTCAGTTTTTCTGTGTGATTCCGTTCCCGTAATGATTGAATCATGTGCTTGCTGCTTTCCTCTTCGAATCGGTTCAAAACGTCCTTTCGTAAAGGCACGTTTGCCTTTACGAAAGGCGTCAGGCACGAGAGGTCGTGATGAATGTCTGCTTTGAAATTCGGCAGGAGACTCCGGCCGCGTCGTACCGCGAATGCGTTGTAAACAAGAAAAGCGTCCGGGCCACTCCAATTCACTGATACGCGGTGAACTCAGGGCACCCCTTTACCTGCCGATCACATTGAACGCCGAGAAGCTGGTGAAAAGGACTGCGCCTCGAGCCCTGGTATATTTAGTCAACACAAGGAAACACCAACGGCCGGGTCATCGGGCACCTTGCAACGTGTACTTACATAACGAAACTATGCCGAACAGGTGGAAAGCTCGGGCGCAAATGGCAGCGGCCAGCCTACTTACTGAAATCCCCCGTGACTAAATTTCAGAACGCGAAAGGGCATTTTTTAAACCTGTAGCAGACGATACCGTTGATACACCCGTAGCAGACGAAACACTCGGCAAGCGCGGGCGGCGCGGACGACCAGCGGCGCAGCGGAGTGATACAAAGGTGCAGGCGAGATCGCGTGGCCTATTGCCGGCGTCTGATTGGCTCCGGCCACACGTAGCTTTGGCTGCGCTCGGACGGAAGCTGAAACGAAGTATAGTTTGTTCGTGCTAGGTGCGTGGCAGAGTATACCTATAACGCTTTAACAATGTCAAACTACAGCCCCGTGACATGTTAAAAAAGGGCTGTTTTGCTTTAGTTTCTTGAAGGTTCGCAAGAATACTTTGAAGGGCAGAATCGACTCCTTGCTAAGAGGTATTTTGAAAAGTGTTTCGTTTGACAGGCCAGATGTCTCAAGCGCGTTTATATTTCAAGAGCTCTGTTTGCCATCCTTCGAGGGTCTTTTTAGGGAAACTGTTGTGCTCCGTCATTTCTGGAATTCTAGTTTTATTACAGCCTACATTGCGCAGCGACCTATGAGGCCATCGCTCCGCTTCCAAATGCCGCGCATCAGAACGAAGTATGGTGAGCGCACGAGAGTGTACTACGTTTCGCAAATATTTAACAGCCTACCGGAATCCTTTCTATCCATAACTTCGAGGCAAAAGCTCAGGAAGGCGTTACGGAATTTAGAGCTGTGAGGTTAAGCTTTGTTGTTGTTGTTGTTTTTTGTTTTTTTATGGTTATCAAAGTTTTTTTTTTTTTGTTTTCTAGCCCTACAAGTGTACCTTGTGATTCCGAGAACGTGTAAATTTTGAAAGTCAGAAAACTTTTTCAACTTTTTTTTAGAACGTACCTTACTACAATGTGTCTTTCTTTTGTATCGCCACCTGCCGAGCCAGGTCCACAAGCCCTTGAGGCTTTCACCGGCTCGCTATTGTACTTTCAAAAATGTATTTTTTTCAAATAAAACTATGTTCTATGTTCTACACTATTGGCGACAAGTGCGATCGAAAGCGTCGCTGTGGTAGGCCTGCCACGATTGGCCGAATGCTGACAATGACATCAGCAAAAAATTTCTCATCGACGGAAATAAGAGGAATCTAAGAACTTCAATTTTGATGGTGTTGGCAGTGCTGCTTTGACAGTGCAGTGATTTCAAGCTTCCACCATGCTAATTACAGACACCATCAAACATGTTCGCATGGTAATGACGTCACAAGAGGTAACTATAGGGGGGCGCTAACAAGACATCTCGCCGCCAATTGTACCGAAACAAGCAAGGTTGAAAGAAAACACAACATGCTAAACTCCCCAATGAGGGTTTTAATGGGAGTCTTCGTAGACTGTTTTTCCACCTTCGCTACGCTCTCTGGTGCTGCATGGGGAGGACAAGAGGGAAAGGGCAAAAGAGAGGGAGAGGAGGAATTTCTGCCAGGTGGAAAAATATTTTTGCAGGTCCCTCTTTAAGCTGAGACTATAAGCTCCGCTTTCAGTGCGAGCTCGCTGGTTTCTGCAGTGCTTTGGTTGCACGTGCCTGCACGCTAATACTTGTGTTAGCAAGGGCAGAAACCTCGAGCTGAAGGTGGAGCCTCTAGTCCCAGCTTAAAGGGATACTACAACAAAATTTCGGCGATCATTTTTTGGTCTATATGTGTTCAAAGGAGCAGTATCACATCAAACACACCAATGTCTTGTTAAAAAAGTCACGAAAATGAATTTTAAAATGAATTAAACAATTAGCAAAGCGCACCTTGTGGATGTCGCTAATGCCTTGTTTGTAATGCCCGTCAGAAACCTTGACAGGTAGTGAGGGTAACTGTCTTGCCTCTGGCCACCACGAGAGATTAGCGGAGGGAGGCACTCCCCTCTTCCCGAGAATCCCTTTTGTGTGTCTCAGAAGTCGCTATCGTCCCTCCACAGGATTATAAAAGATTAACCCGTCACTCAAAATTCGTACAAAAGCAGCCGGTTTCGGTGGCTGGAACGACTAGGCCATCCTCTCGACGTCAGCCTCGCCGTAGCTTTGCTTGTCCCGAGACGAACTACATCACGATTGCATTGGATGTCACGTGCTCTCCGCTGGCTGTTCTCCGAGCGCTTGCCAGAGCGGGCTGTTTATAATGAAAAATACAGCCACCAGGCTCAAAATACAAACGTCCGATTGTCATTTACAGGTAGAGTAAAGCTATACACACTTTGTAGTGCACTTCGGCTGGAAATGATTATACACACTATGTGAAACTAGTATAAAACGAATGGTTACGAATAGTATAAAACGAATGTTCTCCAAGGAAAACTCACTGGCCACAGGCCGGGGAACTGTTGAGGCTTCGGCCGGTACTAAGGGAACTATGACTGAAGAATACTGGACCATCCTGCCACATTTGCCAACAGGAAAAATGGTGAAGAACAGCGTGGTGTTGCACTACGACACCGGCGGACGCCTATACCGGGCCAAAGATTTCGTACGACCGTTACAACAGGCTCGAGTATTGTCGGAGTTGGTGGGTCTCAGAGCCCATCAGATGGGTCACGTGTGGCACCTCAAGTTGAAAACACCTCAGGCCAAGGAGAAGCTGCTGCAAGCCGGTGAAATCCAGGTGAAGGGGCGTCGCTGCCTAGCGATTGACCCATACCGGAGAGAGGTCAGGGTGAAACTGCATTGGGTGACCTTTGACGTGCCCGTCGACACTGTCCGCCGCACCTTCGAACCGTACGGCGAGGTAAAGAGCCTCGTCCGTGAGATGTGGAAGGTGGACGAACTCGTGGGCGTCGAGTCCACAAAGCTGTCAGTCGTCCTAACTCTCCGCTAGGACCTGACACTGGAGAGCCTGCCGCACCAGCTCCGATTCTACGGGAGCACGGTACCGGTAGTGGTTCCCGGGCGTGCGCCTGTTTGCCTACGTTGCCGACGCATTGGGCACATACGTCGCGAGTGTAGGGCGCCTTGGTGCTCCGAGTGTCGTGGTTTCGGGCACGAAAGCATGGACTGCACCCGCACGTACGCCCAGGCTGCGGCAGTGCAAAACGATGATGGCGGCGTCAACGAGGAGCTGATGAACGATGTCGAGGCCGAGGAAGCTGCAAGCATGGCGGGGGTGCAAACAGTGAAGGTGCACATGGTAGCAACACTCAAGCACCTACTGAGTATTGTAAAAGCTTGGTCTGCTGGGCAAGTTGGTAGTGGACATTCATATTAAAAATAGCGCAAAAGAGACGGGACAAAAAGACGAAGAAGCACACAGGACAAACGTTTGTCCTGTGTGCTTCTTCGTCTTTTTGTCCCGTCTCTTTTGCGCTATTTTTAACACCTACTGAGGCACCGAATACCAAGGATGAAGAGTGGCAAGGAAAGTCGGAGGCTGAGGAGATTTCTTCGACAACGCAAAGTAGCGAAGACAGAACTGTGCCTGGATCCGATACAACTAAAACCTCCGAGGATGAGAAACATGGCAACGACATAGATTTCAACCCGGCGATGATTAAGCGAAAACCCGAAGGGGCAGCTGTGGCTGTTACTGAACCAGGTGAGCAGCCTCAGCAGCGCTCGGAACAAGAGGGGGATGATGTCAAGAACAAAAAAAGTCGGGGGGGGGTCTCCAAGGCAGTCATCGTCCTTGTCTCAAGGCAGCCCGCCGCCCCAGTAACAGTTTGTCATTGAGGCATGATATGCTCTTTGTGCGTACACGCAAATGACCACACCAGTCCTTGAAAAGCCACTGCGTGTAGGCACGTTGAATGTTCGAGGTCTAAGTGACAGGCGTAAGCAGTATCAGCTGAATCGCCTGTTTATTGACCAAGAGCTAGACATAGTTGCAATACAAGAGACAAAGATGGAGAGCGACGAGCGCACTGAGAGCATGTTACGACCCTTTACATTGCGGTGCAACGTTTGTGTAAGTCATGCAGTAGGAACTTCCAAAGGTTGCTGTTTGTTCTTAAAAGATTTGATCGGTATAACTGTAGGGTATGTTGTCACATGTCTAACGGGTAAGCTTGCAATTTGTGATTTCACATACTATTCGACCCACTGGCGTGTTATTTGTCTGTATGCGTCGAATTCTGCAGTGGACCGCAAAATCTTCTGTGAATTTGTCCATGGTTACTGTATGTGCGAACGTAATGTTATTTTGCTAGGAGATTTCAATTGTGTCTGTTCAACAAAAGATAAGACCGGAGTGACCCCGTACAGAGATGCTGGCACGTTGGTATTGAACGACATAGTCAGCGAGGCAGGTCTTTATGACGTGACGGAATGGATCGGTCACGTGGGAACCGTTCAGTACACTCATTTCCAAGCAATCAGCCACACTCGGTTAGACAGAGTTTACATATCATTAGAACAAGTGCCAGTTTGCAATGAATATCAAGTAATTCCGGTATCGTTCAGTGACCACTGCATAGTTTCTTTTGTTTTGGGAAGCATGCATAGGCAACCAATGTTTTCCTGGGAACTATGAAAGTTGAACTGTCGACTCTTAGACGACGAAGGGTTTACAAAATTGGTATGAGGCCTCTTAAACAAGTTAGAAGAAGTTTCAAGCAACTATGCAGCTGAATGGGAGGGTTTTAAACAAGAGTTTCAAATGATAGCCATAGAAAAAGTCTGTGCTGTAAAGGCACTTCAAAGACGCGAGGAGGCGATCATGCGTAGAAACTTTCAAACGCTCATCAGAGAAGAAAGTAAGTCACCGGGTGAATTCAAAAACGATATATGTGAATTGAAGGAAAAAATGGAAGTTCTTGATCAAGAGCGTTATCACGGAGCCCTTATCAGAGCACGAGCAGAAAAGTTTGCTGTAGGGAAATTTCCAACAAAAAAGACGTTGGGCATGAAAAAAACGTTATGCACAAAAGAACACAATCAGCAAAATCGAAAAGGATAGAAAGATTATGAAGGACCCAACAGATATTGAACAAGCGTTTTTTGAGTATTATTCAAAATTGTTTGCGCACAGCCCAGTGAAAGTGACATAATTTATGGAGGAGTTCTTAGTGCTTTTGCTGAAGCTAAATGAGGAAACTAAGGAATCTCTTGAGATGCCGATCACCGTGACAGAAATAGTGAAAGCGGTAGACGAACTAAGCCCTGGAAAAACACCTGGACTCGATGGAACTAGTGCAGCTTTCTACAAGACCTTTAGAGATAAAGTTGCGCCAGTGCTACACAATGTCTTTAACGAGGCCTATGAAGGAAAAAGACTACCTTTGTGAGGTCTCACACCGCGTTAATACCCAAGACCGAAGATATTGTCAAATTGCGTTCGGTTACATCCTATAGGCCAATCAGCTTAACAAACGTAACAAAGGAGGTGGACTAAATAAATGAGTTAGCTGAGTTTGAGATGTCGTCCTGTCTATTTTCTGTCCCTTCTACGTTTTGATGTTTCTTCTCTACCCCAGTCTCAGGTCAATTCAACATGGTTAAACTCCGAATGCCCCTCTTCGTATTGATGGTTCAAGATGGTGCGGGCTTTAGCCACGTTGTGGCATATGCTTTTGTCTCGTCTGAACAGCAGCATGTTGTTACGCGCCTTTTGGAGCTATTTGTTCAAGGAAACAAAGCAACAGCAAACACAACAGTGGTGGTCGTGGACAAGGATTTCACTGAAATCACTGCCGTCAGAACGACATTCCTGAGTGCACCAGCAATTCAGCTATGTCAATGTCATGTGTTCAAAGCGTTCAGGGCTGTAGTTGGACAACTTGCCAAGTCATCAGATGAGCGGGAACGTCTGTTGAGCTGCTTTGGTGAGATGTTGCACGCTCCTACTTCAGACAAGTTCAAGGAAGCGAAGGCCGAGTTTGAGAGGTTTGCAAGTGCAGATGTTTCCAGCTATTTCGCTAAAAACTGGGGCAGCATTCCCAAAAATGTCCGTTAGGCACCTCTGCGACTGAAAATTCACGGGCGGCAACAACACTACAAACCGCGTTGAATCGCATAACGCCCGGATAAAACATGTCCTGTTCTCATCATCAAAACTCCATGAAGCGCTGCGTGGACTAAGGAAGTTGTCAAGTAGCATGCTTCACGAGGTTCGTCACAAGATCATGCTCTTAAAGACTTCAGAGTTTTATTCTTACGAAGCATCCAAAGATGTACAAAAGCAGTGCTCAAAAGTACTTACACCGTACGCCTGCAAGTTGGTAAGCGACGAGCTGGCCAAGAGACGAGACGATTCTTTACAGATTAAAATCCTCTCTCCGGAAACCTACGCAGCTTCATCCAGTTGCTCCGACGTCAGCCATAAGGTTTCGTTTCAGGATCAGTCGTGCAGCTGTACCACATACGCCAAATGGGACTACTTTGTCAACATTTCCTCGCCGTCTGTGTGAAGTTCGATCTAAAACCACCCCTTGAAAAGGCAGTTCACAAGTGCTGGTTTAAGTCGTGCCAACTGCAGTTCCTCAGCAATTCTGCAAAAAGCAACCCTGAAGCTGGCAGTTCCAAAGAACCAAGAATACATTCTATGCCAGGGTCCTCCCTTGAGAAGATGAACCGGAACCAGAGATTAAACTATAGAATGTGAACACTTAGAGCTGTCGCAGACAACTTGGCTGACTGCCACCCAGACGTCTTTGTAACACGCCTAGCGTTCCTCGAGTCTCTGAATGCCTCTTGGTTGAGGAGAGAGGATGTAACACCAAGAGTTTCCCATGAAGAGTATGAAGATGTTGAAGTAGTGGAAAATGTCACCACACAAGATGTCCGTCCAGCCATCGTGTCTAAAATCAATCAACAGGAGGAAACCGAACAGGAACAAGTCAACGTGGCCACTGGATGTGCTAGCAGCAGAGGCAATGTAACTGTTTCAGATAGTGACACACCAAGCAGTGCTAGCCAAGGGTGCACTGCCACTTATCAGTTCAAACTCCCCGAGGTGAACAGCCGAGGACGTCCGTCAAAGAGAGTGCTACAGAACAGACTGAAGCGAGCAAAGGAACTGGATGAGGACGGGCCTGTGCCATTCAAGCATCTGTCTGAAAAGGCAAAAGCGAAATGTAAGAGAAAAAACCACATTGTGGTAATAATCTTTTCTGAACTCTGTTTTGCATTTTATCTTTCCAGTGCTCTTGGCTGGCTTAATTGACAAGCACCTCTCTCAAATGTGTGCTGGATGGATCATAATACCTCCTGGAGGAGACTGATGTGGAAGTTCGTCTGGAAACCCTGCCCAGTGCTCTGCTAGACTGCAGGGTTTCCCTACCAAGGCTCAAGAAATACTTTACCCCAGATGCATAATCCCTCTAGACTTCTTCAGGTATGCATTGTCATAATTTCTTCCATGGTATAACACTTTTGTGTTCTGCTTGAGCTTTGAACAGCAATTGCTTTTCTCACAGTTGCTGCAAAGAGCAATGAACTGTGGATTTGTAGTCTTTGCAAGGAAAAAGATGATGGAGAGCTGAAGATGGTCTGCTGTAAGCAATGTTTAGAGTGGTTTCACCGGTGAGGGCATCTTTATTAACTTTCCACTTTACCTGGTACGGTTCTTTAGTGTGCAGTCTGTATTTCATGCTGTCCTAACCATATCCCTCTGGATCCTAGGAAAGGTGTACCCCCTTAATTATGCAGTTTTCTTTTAGCAAGGATGAACATGTTCCTTTCAAATTATTTTATTACATTATAATTGCTCATAAGTTAAGAACAGAGAGCGAAGGGAGAGAGGACAAGTAGTAGAAAGGCTGAAGAGGAGGTTTCCCCTTTCCTCTTCAGCCCTCCTAGTGCTCGTCCTTTCTCCCGTCGCCCTCGCTTCTTAACCTGTCACTGACTACAGAAAGGGTTGAGATATAAAATATAGTTGCAACAAGGTTATTTAGGCTGGCCTGTTTCAAACACCCTTTAAAACAGCAACTATGGAGTACCTTTCTCACCGTCGCATGAGCATGAGAGGAAAAATATATGCACCAGGCTATTGTAGGCAATACAATTAGTTCCCCTTTTTGCTTGATTTGCAATTTTATTAAACTGCGCTGGGCACTCAGTCTCCTATATTGCAGGTCTTGCACTGCAGTAACCTGGCAAGATATCAAAAAGCAGAGGTGCTGTCTGCGGTGCAAAGAAGGGCTGTAAAGGCAGTCCGTAATGCAGCCTGCGGGCTTGTTGGCAGTAGCCAACTTTAATTAATAAACCCTATAAATGTTGTAATGTGTCCCTGCATCGCCTCATGTTTTAAAAGGCCATACTATACTGGTTTTGGATTCACCAAGGATATAAATTTTTAGCATCTTTTTTTTTAGTGTGATTAAAGTACAAAATACGTAAACTAATTATGCAAAAATATATCATAGGAAACGGGCCCTGCACACTTCCGGTGCTCTTCACTCGAAACGAACACCAAACCGGCGTTATCAGATCAAACTCATAACCCCCCCCCCCCCCCCCCCCCTCTTTCGGTGCTCTGGGGCCCGGAAATTTTACAATAGTACAGTTATGCTCTCACGCCTGTGACTTAGCTGCTATTTTAGAAGACTTGTTTAGTTTGGCATGGCCGTCCTTAGCCTGAATAGCAACTCCGATGGAATGACTTGGCTCAGAGTCACAGAGTCTGTATGGAAATTTAGACGAGCATGTTGACATACTTGTTAAGAAAAGGAAAGAAAGACATGACACGAAAAGATCCAAACGGGCGCGCTAGAAGAAGCATGCACGTTTCAAACTTGAGGGCGATCGTGCCTGCCCTCTAAATGCTGCCGTTCGTTGGAGTTGCTTAATTTATACTCAGCGTCAACATTTTCGTACTCAGATGACTCCCATTCCCCTTCCTCCAAAATCGGTTGTAATATGCGGGCATATGTCCGAGCGCAACCGTACCTACAAGCGCGAGCCCGCTGCCCTGAACGACGCGTGCACTGCACGAGCGCGCTTGTTGAAATCACGGAGCTCGCTCTTGCAACTTCTGCGGTGCTCACAGTTAAAGTGAAACGGAGTATAGCCACGCACCACTCGGCCCTGTAAGCATTACCAGCGTAGCGCAAAAGAGTTTACGTCGAGTATAGTTTGGCGTCCGTTGGCGATCGAGTAGAAGTACATGACAAAGTTGGCAGCAAAGTGTGTGTCGTGTCGTGCGACTAAACATCGGTTTTAGAATCCACCGCTAGATGGCGCAAGCCCATAAAAATTGGTCCATTCAGTTGGCGCAACCAGTTGGCGCAACTGCTGGGTAGTGCAAGCCGCCGCCCGGTTCAGGCTTAAGACGTATTCATCCATCCATCTATATGGTGTGAAGTGCGTATAGCCATTTCCGGTTGAGCCGCACTACGGGGTGCGTATTGGGCAGGAGACCGAACTATAGGGGGTGCTCTGACCCGTTTGTTTCCCCACACCTCGGTGTTTACTCAACACAAGGCCTGTGCAAATGCTCACAGGCCATATGGGCATGTCCATGTCATCTTCTACAATAGAGCGCGGGGCACAGTTTATTGTAAAAAATACTAACAATCAACGAAGCGACGTTAAGTGCCTGATCTATCCTTAGAGAATGCGAGCTTGACCCACTTCGGCTTTTGTGCTGAGCTGGGACCGTGCATGCTGCATTGTTCATCCAGGCCCGAGTGGAAAGAAAAGAGCCCCTCCTCCCCCTCACCGGAGAACACAAACTCCAGCCGAACGCTGATGCTGCGTTCGGTTATGTTGGCCGAGCGCTGAGTCACTGTATTTGTTGTCCCCATCCATGTAGTTCTAAAGTTAACCGGTTGGGGCGTCACGGTCGCTCCTCCTCCCCAATAGCTTTACTCATTTTTGAACATGACGGGTATAGACCCGCTGCTCTGGGGCAGGGGGCGCGAGCGCATCCGCAAGACGCGACCATGTTATGATGGCTGAACCATCCAGGTGGCTCTGTAATGTTTGATTTTGCAGGTGCCACGTTCGAATGCAAGCATCTAAAGGTGCGCGATAACAAAACCTCTAAAGAAATAAAAATTTAAAAAAGATTTATGGAGCTCGTGGCCGCGGGACACTGCGGCCACGAGCTCCATAAATCTTTTTTAAATTTTAAACATTCCTTTCATCATTGCCTTCTTTCATAGCTTCCGCAAGCACGTAAGTTTCACTTTACGTGATAGCGAAGCCGAAGCTACTCGCAAAAGTATGTCCTCCTGAAAGATGCTCGCACTGCACGAGCGCTTGTGCTTGACAGGGACGCTGAAATGTTCGCAGCTTGCTCTTGTAGCCTCTGCTACGCTGGAACTTAGAATGGAACGGAGTAGAAAAAAACTCTAGTGAGGGAAGCGTATTGACGCGTGTTCGAAACCCGAGCCAAATATTCGATTTTGCTCGCCTGGAGTGCTGCTCAAAACTTGAGAGCTACGGGTCTATATTTCAAATTTCGTTGAAGTATCCCTTTAAGGGTGAACGGAGTACAGCCTGCCACCGTGAACGATGAAGCCCGTGGCGCCGCATCCAACGATGATGAGATGGTATTGTACAGTTGCACGTGATGGTGGTTCAAATAGAGCTTGTGAACAAGGGTGAGGGGTTGATGCTGCAGTTAAAGACGTAGATGTTTCGTCTACGTCTTCTACTTTAACTTAAGTTAAATGCAGGCTCTGGAAATATGTAAAACTAAAACACTAATATGACAGACCTCGGCACTGGCCACCAAGATCGGCCCGCTAACTTGCGATCGCAACGTCACAAAGCAAGATGGTCGAACTTACGTTCCTCCCTCCAGGAAATTACAAACATTGTCGTCCCTTTTGGAAACAAGCTGGAACGTTTCCCGTATGATCTGCTGTTGAGACTCTTCGGGCTGAAATTGAAATGAATCAGTCGTTACAGAGGATGTCTCGTACGCCAGCTGGCATCCGATACAAAACTTTTAAGCCTATAAGGGGGGTCAACGACACTCCCTCTCCGCCGTGTTTCAACTGCGAATACTCACGTAAAACTGGTAAAACTTGGACAATCTCGGTTTCCCGTGATTGTTGAATACTAAAATGGCTTTGATCATCCTGAAATGCGTTAGTGGTCAAGTCGGTTTTCACTGTTTACTGCGAAACGTTTAACATACTGCCAGCAAGACTCCAACTTCAGCCATTACCACTGTGGACCGGCTGTCTGCTACTTTCGTTCTTGATGGAAATGTTCGTATATAACAACGAATATTGATTAGGTAGATGCTGATTATTATAAATAATAATAAATATTTACAGGCTTCTCTAGGAAGTGAATGTCCTATGCTTTTATATTTAATAATACGAAACTATTTAAAGACCTAAAACTAAATGCCGCCAATGTATGACGTCATCAGTAATAGTGTCAAGTTTGGGGAGAGTAAAGAAAGCATGAAAGGATCCCAAAACAGAATCTGCCTGCGACACCATAACCACGCTGCGGCTAGCAGCGCTCTCGCTGCGCGGTTTAAAAACGTTTAACGGCGAGCTGCGCTGCGGCGCTGTAATAGGTGGCGCTAGCATTTTGTTAGTGGGAAGCTGCATGCGGCCGACTCTAGAGCCATGATGCCCTTTATTGAAAAGTGTCTGGTTTTCCGCACCAACTCATTGTGTACGTCGTTTTTTGTTTTCCTGTCAACGGAGACGGGGTGAAGTCGGTCACTTGAATTGATTCCACCGCTTGAGCTGTTTCAGCCGTCAAAAGTTCCAAGATGCGAGAAATTGTTCACATCCAGGCCGGGCAGTGCGGCAACCAAATAGGTGCTAAGGTAAGCGTTGTTCGAGGTCACATGAACTGGGTTTGGAAGACTTTCCTATGATTCGCCTTACTCACTTTTGCCGGTCGCCACGCCTTAGGCTTAGAGAGTTTTTCTTTGCTACAGTTGCCACGTCTTTGTGAACATCTCGAGATTCGTTACGACGAAAAGTTTGAAAGCACCTCATTGACTCTTCAGCATACAAAGCAGGTGAATTTGTCTGCATATAAGCCCACAAGTGCACATAGTTTTCGCACAAAGCAAGACTGAACACACAAAAGGCTTTATGGAATGAGCACGTTCTGGCTCGCTTGTCACTTCAAAGAAACCGTTGCGGTAGTGGAAGCGTGCATAGTCTGGTAATTTTCTTCTGAAATGTATCTGAATTACCTTTGTGTAGCCCAGATGTGGTCAGTAATTACTATTATAATGACTACTCTACAAAAATCAATAAATTGTAAATGTTCGTTTATTTTAGGGAGTGGCGTAACTCTGGTACCCGGTTCGGATAAAATTTGGGCGAGCCTATCTCGCCGGCAACCGGCACAGTACTTCGGGCGGAAAAATGCCGGCAGTTTCCTCCATTGGCTGGCTGTAACCGCGTGACTACACTGCCGGCAAAATCTTGCGGTGTCATTTTCGTGTGAATCTCTGGGTCATGTTAACCCAATCTTCCCCTTTGTTCACGGCGCTTCGCGGCGACAGTCTGCGGCGGCTTATTACGAAAAGAGTAAAGCTATACGCACTCCGGAGTGCGCTTCGCGCGGAAATGGCTATACGCACTCCTCCGAGAGATCATGCCGCTCGGGCCACCAATTCGAACGGCGCGTGAATCACTGGGGCGCTCGTTAACACAGCCCCCCGCCTGCGTTCACGCCGCTTCGCGGCGACAGTATCGGCTGCTAATTACAAAGCGTAACCAGTACACGCCGCTTCGCGGCGTCCAGCCGGCAATCCAAGCCCCGCTGTCCCCGATCGCACCTCCGGAAAGGGAGTCCATACCATTTAGTTCTGCAAAGTTTCTCGACAACATTCGATTTTTTCTTTTTTTACTGTTCATCGCAAAAAAAGGAAATGTCGTAAATATCGCCAAATGCATCGACAAAACAAAATGTTTGAGAAAAAAAAAAAAAAAAAAAAAAAAGTAGGCCTACCGCGGATCGAACCCGCGTCCACTTGCGTGTGAAGCGGACACCCTAACCCCTACGCCATGGCACCGCTTAGAAAACTCGTTGTGTCCACTCTCTTTATACGAGAAAAGCGGAGTGCGTATAGCCATTTCCGTCCGAAGCGCACTCCGGAGTGCGTATAGCTTTACTCTTACGAAAATGTTAACCCGTATAGACCACTTAAGGCCGACCCACATAGGGCGTATTCTCGACGAATTTACACGCGCGTTTCAGCGGGCGTAATCACGGGATTTGGCGGTCGCTTTTTTCACAAGAGGGAAGAGGGGAAGGTCGCCAAACCACACACGACGCCTTTCGTCGACGTCTCCTCGGCGTTTGGTGCAGTGTGGCCCGACTCGCGCCATTCATGAAAGACAGCAAAATGTAAATCGGCTGCTATATTATTACGTTCCGTAATGGGAAAGAAATAACAGCTTTAATCAGCAACCCAAGCCTAATTTGCTAACGCATAAATCAACGTTACTAAAACACTCCGTTGGGAAACTCGCCGTCGAAACTTGTGCCGCTGGCGTCCACCGAGACCGAGCTAAATACAACAGCACCACTCTTTATCATTCGTCTGTGCTGTGGTCACCTAGAGCTTTTAGAAAGCATGTTTTTGCGTAAAAACAGACGGAAAAGACTTTTTGTATGAAATTTATTGGAGTTTAGTATGAAATGATGGGTGTGTTATGTTTTTAAAATCTTTAGTTTGCAAGGTTTTGTGGCACAATTAATATTGTTTTTATAAAACCATGCCTCAGCGGTGCTTTCAAGTAGCGCATCCCGACCTAGGTGCATTTTAACTTCAGTAGTAAGCCGCGGCGCATCTGCTGGGGAGACGAGGGTCGCACCTCTGTAACCTCTTCCACTGTATCTGTGTCGGCGCCAGAATGGCCGATTAACGTTGAAATAGAAGTAACGTGCAGTTCCTCGAGTGGCCGCTGTGGGAGAAATGGCGGCGTTGTGTTCGCCATTAGCTCGGTTCTCGAAAACAGAGCGGGGCCACTTTTTCTGAGCAGCCTTTTTGGCAGTTTCCCAACCGAGTGGTTTAGTAACGGCATAAATGCTCGCTGCGAATGTCAAGTTGTCAAAAGGTCCCGGCAGGAGGACGGCCGCGATCTCCGCTGAAAACCCTTCCTTTTGTAATTTTTTCTCATCGCCCGCAACATATATGGCATTTTCTTCTGTCTCAGTCGTTCATCGCTCGTTCTAAAGAGACATAGCGATTTCATACAGTTAGCCGATAAACCGGCGAACGCGACAAGTAAGCTCCCATTTCGGCGGCAGAGTTAAGCCAGCCACCCGGCCGCATAGCTAGGCAAGCAGATTCTCGAGCAACTTCCGGCTCTCAACTTGGGAGCTGATTGGCCCGCACCGCGCCGTACGCTTCCGGATAGGCCACGCCGAAATATGCTGAAGCGCCAAGGTCTGTCTCGGTCCGATCGCGGAATATGCGCGTATTTATGCCGACCGAGGAAGCGCTTGTCCCGACACCCGCTGTACGTCGGGATTGCGCCCGCCAAAAAGCTTGTATATATGTCGAAAATACGCCCTATGTGGTTCGGGCTTTAGGCCTCGTTCACACAGCCGGCGTTTCTCCTATCCCGTCACCGTTGCGAGGGGCGTTCTTGTCAAGGGAGAGGATTTTCGGCCCGGTTTTCGATGGAAAGTTGTGCCGTGCCGGGCGACGTAGGGAACTGCTCTACGGTACCGGTGCCCTGGCAGATGACGGAGTCCCGCCCCATCGAAAACCGACCAATCACAAAATAGAAAAGTTTTGCCAAGTTTGGAAGATTTTTCATCATTCGGTTGCCAACAGTGAGCCAACACTTGTTCTGTTTTTCTTGTTCCTTTTTGGCAGGAATTGCTAATAGCAGACACAAGTCCTTAATTTACAAAAAAAAACAAAGAAATGTGCACAACGAGGCACAATTATCTCTTTATTTTGTAATTTAAGTTGAATAAATAAGCAATCCAATCCTGCCGTCGCGACCTCTGTCGCTTTGCTTGCGTGGCCTGTTCGGACACCCTGCTGTCACGTCCCCGCCCCGGCGTGCTCCCGTGACGGTGCCAGGATGGGAGAGGCACTGGCTGTGTGAATGAGGCCTAACCGTCCTTTCAAGGGGTGGGGGAGGGGGGGGGGGGGGGGGGGGTTGGGACCGGTTTTCGATCGAAATCGGGCCGCTGGAGCTGAAATAAGCCAAACGAGGATGTCCAACGTCCCCGTCACCGGCGGGAGACCTGGACCGCCGGCGCCCCGCCCCATCGAGGGATGGCCAATCACAAAATAGGAAACTTTGCTAAATCTGGCAGATTCTCATAAGTTATTTGACCATGGGCACGACTGCGGCAGGGGGAATTCACCTTACTGTGCCCTAACGATGAAGCCAACAAAGCTCTTTTCGGGAAGGAGGGAGGCCAGCGAGGGGGGGGGGGGGGGAGGGTGAAACCATAAAGATAATCATGTTCAGTTTCTGCATGAACATAGTGTTTCCTGAAATATGGCACTTATGCTTACCTGTATCGTCAAGAGGAAAACATGTTAATTCATAATTTAAAAAGTAACTAAAAAGTATCTGGCATTGCTTTTTATCGGTATCGGTAATGCATTCCTTTTATTTTGAGGTAACAGGTCAGCAATGCATTGCTTTTATTTGCAAGCAACGAGTAACGTGCGGGGTCGGTCCGATAAGTACTTAGCCTCACCGCCCGATGGCGCCACTATTCAAGGGAAATTTACTATCATGTAGTACATTCTCGTAGACGGCTACTATCGAAATTTCAACCGAATCGGACTCGTAGTTTTGCTTTGGCCGCATGTGGAAGCGGCAGTTTCTGCAAATTTTAGAAAAATGGAAAAAGAGCAATATCGGTCAGTGATTCGATTCTTGTTTTTGGAAGGGAAATCGCGCAGTGAAATCAAAGAGCGCTTGGATGCTGTGTATAATGACTCTTCTCCTTCGATGGCGACTGTCAAGAATTGGTTTAACGAGTTTCAATGTGGTCGCACGTCGGTTTTTGATGAACCACGCCCAGGTGCCCCGAAAACGGCTACCACGGAGGATAATGTGACAAAAATCCGTGATCTCGTATTGGCAGACCGCCGATTGAAGGTGCGCGAGATAGCTGAGGCAGTAGGCATCTCAAAACACCGCGGGGGTCATATCCTGCATGAAATTTTGGGCATGAGAAAGCTTTCGGCGCGATGGGTGCCACATTTGCTCACTCCGGACAACAAGCGCAACCGTGAGACCACTTCAGAGCAGTGGTTGACGCTGTTTAAGCGCAATCTGTAGGAGTTTCTGTGTCGTTTCATGACCGTCGATGAAACATGGATTCACTGGTACACACCAGAGACCAAAGAACAGTTGAAACGGTGGACTTCACCCGGCGAACGTGCTCCGAAAAAGGCGAAGACTGTCCTATCGGCCGGAAAGTTGATGGCCTCCGTTTTCTGGGATTCACAGGTGTGATCTACATCGACTACCTGTAGAAGGGCAAAACGGTCACAGGGCTGTACTATGCCGAATTATTGGGCCGATTCGACACCGAATTGCAGAACAAACGGCCCCATTTGGCGAAGAAGAAAGTGCTCTTCCACCATGACAACGCACCGGCTCACACCTCCGCTCTCGCCACGGCCAAATTGGTGGAGTGGGCTACGAACTGCTGCCCAATCCACCGTATTCTCCAGATTTGGCCCCGTGCTTTTAGAGCGCAGCTCTTAGGCTCCCGTTTCCGGCTTGAGCGGCGTCGCCGTCGGCGTAACCGCGCGGTGCATTATGGGTAAATTTCCCCGCTAAATCTAGCGGAAAATTTCCCCGCTAAATCTAGCGGAAAAATTTCCCCGCTAAATCTAGCGGGAAAATTTCCCCGCTAAATCTAGCGGAAAAAATTTCCCCGCTAAATCTGGCGGAAAAAATTTCCCCGCTAAATCTAGCGGAAAAAATTTCCCCGCTAAATCTGGCGGAAAAAAAGCGGAAAAAATTTCCCCGCTAAATCTTGCGGAAAATATTTCCCCGCTAAATCTAGCGGAAAAAGTTTCCCCGCTAAATCTAGCAGAAAACTTTCCCCGCTAAATCTAGCGGAAAAATTTTGGTTACGTGACACCCCGAGGTCACGCGACTCCCCAGGTCACGTGACCTCGGGGTGTCACGTGACGTGACGTGACTCCCCAGGTCACCCAGCAGAAACATAGTGAGCCGTTAAGGCTGCCAACCCCACCGGGTCTCCCTCCGGCTCCCCCTGAGGAGCCTATAGACGAGGGTGGACCCAAGTCCAACGAGGAAAGTTTCCTCTCTGGATCTGACTCCTCTTTTTCTGCCACCAGTGACTCTACTGGCCAGCAGAAAGAGGCTGTAAAGAAGAAAAACGCCTCACGCAAAAAAATAGATTTTAAGCCATGATCACCTCATTTTACTTTTTACCAGTTTTTATATTCACTTTTGCACTGGCTAAGCATATAGGCATTATGCAGTGGAACTGTCGTGGCCTTCGTAGCATGATGACATCAATTCATTTTTTGATGAGCTCCGTCCTGTTGCTATTTGCCTAAGGAGACGTATCGGACTGATTCGCACACGCAGGTTTTGAGTCATCACCAAGTTTTTAGGAAGGACCGCCATTCTTCAAACCCTTCGGGTGGTGTAGCAGTGGTGGTTCAAAGTGGAGTGGCATGTGCTGAAGTTCCTTTGCAAACCTCACTCGAGGCAGTTGCAGTTCGCATCCTTCTTGACCGCCTCATCACTCTAGTATCACTCTACTTACCACCTAATGTTCCGCTGCATCTCCATGAACTTCAAGCACTAATCAAACAACTTCCCAAACCTTTTTTAATTTGTGATTTTAGTGCCCACCATTCTTTGTGGGGAAGCTCTCGTCAAGACTCTCGACGTGGAGTTATTGAAAGGCTTTTATTATCAACTGGAATCTGCCTGCTCAATAAGAACCAACATTTTTTAGTGCTGCCCACAACACTTTTACAGTAATCGACCTATCACTATCATCACCATCTCTACTTTCATGCTTTTCATGGAATGTTTTAGACAATCCTTTTGGAAGCGACCATCTACCCATAATTTTGTGTTTTACCAGTTTCATCGATACCAACTCGACTACCGCGATGGAAGTTGGAAAAGGCCGACTGGTCTATTTTTGGTCTAGAAGCTACACTCGATCTCCCTCCTTGTTTCTTCATATGACTCCTGAGGATGCAACACTTTACGTTACAGAATGCATTATAAATGCTGCTTCCGCTTCAATTCCACAGACCTCAGAAAATCTTCCCCGGAGGTGCAAGCCCTGGTGGAATGAGGAATGTACTTCCACTCGGAAAAGCCAGAATAAGGCGTGGGGAACTTTTCGTCGCTATCCAACTTTCCGTAATTTGATAGTTTAGGGAAAAAAGAGCACAAGCTCGGGTGGACGCGAAGACGGGCCAAGTGGACTTCATGGACAAAGTATGTTTCATCTTTAAATAGTTTTGTTACTGCTAAAGAAGTATGGGATCGTCTCAAAAAAGTTCGCGGGCAGTACCATGCTTTCAAGATTTCACTTTTCCTTCAATCTCAGCATCTCTAACAGGACAAGCAGACTTCCTAGCAGAACATTTTCACCGCGTCTGCAGCTCTTCCAATTACAGTACGGAGTTTTTTAAGTACCAGTCTACCGCTGAAAAGCAGAAAATCACTATATCAGGCTTCAACTCTGTTGCATACAATAGACCGTTCACAGTGTGAACTGAAAGTTGCTCTCAGCCTAAAAATGCAATCTGCACCTGGGCCAGACAGAATTCACTACGAGATGCTTAAGCACCTGTCTCGTGAATCTTTGTCCCACTTGTTGTCTTTTTTCAATTACCTATGGAAAGCTGCTGCTTTCTCCCATTCTTGGAGAAGTGCCCATGTTACACCTTTGCTGAAACCTGGAAAAGATCCCTCTCTGGCTACCAGCTACTGCCCCATAGCACTTACAAGCTGCTTGAAGAAAACTTATGAAAGGCTTATAAATCGCCGCCTTATGTTCCTTTTGGAAGAGAAACTTTTTTGACACTAAGCAGTGTGGCTTTCGTGCTGGACGGTCGACCATGGACCATCTGGTCCGACTTCAGACCGTCATACGTGAGGCCTTTGTACACCGGCAGCATTGCGTGTCGGTGTTTTTTTACCTAGAGAAGGCATATGACACTACGTGGAGGTATAATATCCTTCGAGATCTATACAACTGTGGAGTGCGTGACCGCATGCTTCATTGCTTGCAGAATTTTTTAAGTGAGCGTACATTTCAAGTTCGATTAGGCTCGACTTTATCCAATGTCTTCTTACAAGAAAATGGTGTCCCCCAAGGCGGAGTCTTAAGTGCCACCTTATTTGCAGTTAAGATAAACAGTCTGGCTCAAGTTATTCCGTCATCTGTTTCATACTCGCTTTACGTGGGTGATGTGCAAATATCCTTTTCGTCCTGCAACCTCTCCAGTTGTGAACGGCAACTGCAGCCCACAATAAACAGGATGACCAAGTGGGCAAATGAAAATGGTTTTAAGTTTTCCCCAGAGAAAACTGTGTGTGCCGTTTTCCCTGCGACGAGGTTTGACTCTGAACCCAATCTTTCAATTGAATAACATAAAAATAGCGGTGAAGCAGGAACATAAATTTTTAGGCATGTTCTTCGATAAAAAGCTTACATTCAAGCTTCATTTAAAGGAAGTAAAGCAAAAGTGCTTGCGATCCTCTAACATCCTTAAAGGGCCCATGAAACGAATTTTGTGTTGGGATAAATCATTTTCGATTGGGATTTTACTAATAGCACATCGTTCAGTGGGCCAAAAGAAAAAAGGTAGAAAGACAAAAGCCTGACTTTCAGTGCGAAAATTTGAAAACACAGCGGACTATTTCGTACCTCCTCCCCTTCGTAAGCTCTCTGCCTTTTCACTGTGATACATCCGCGGTCCCAAAAGCGCGTCGTCGGGTCCAAACTGACGTCACACAAAACCGGACCTCACTTAGTCCCTTCACCCCTAAGCTGACATTGTGGTGGAAGCTACGCGCTTGCCGAACCAACCAGCCGCCTCCCTTTATCCCCTGACCTCAATCTCTGCGCGTGGGTATGCGCGGAGGAGCGTGATCATGTGGCAAGTGTGGCTGTCCCAACGAGCACGTAGCTTCCACAGCACTGTCAGCTCCGGGGTGAACGGGCTGGGGAAAGCAACTTTTGTCTGAATTCTGAGCGACGGGCTAATCTTCTAGGGGGACAATGGCTCTGTCCGGGTACATAAACCAGATTCCGAGCAAGAGGGGCCTCCCCTCTTTTCGTCTTCTTGAACTGTTTGGTGGAATGCGCGATTTATGAGTTGAGGAGGAAAGCTAAACAGGAAAAAGGTTGAAAAGCGTTTCATGACCCCTTTAAGGTGCTGTCACATATATCTTGGGGGTCTGACAGACGATGCCTCCTACGTCTGTACAATGCTTTAGTTCGGTCACGTCTGGATTATGGAGCTATTGTTTATGGTTCGGCACGACCTTCCACTCTAAAGATGTTGGATCCGGTTTATCACCTCGGACTTTGGCTTGCCACTGGGGCGTTTCGCATGTCACCCGTATTAAGCTTGTATGTGGATACTAATCAAATGTCTCTGGAAAAACGCCGACAGTACTTGAGCCTCTGTTATTATTACAAAGTGCTTTTGGATCCAAAAAATCCTGCTTATAGTATTTTAGATTCCTCAGTTCTGTAATTTATTTGAAAACAAGCCAACAATTGTGCGCCCCCTAGGTTTTCGAGTTCAAAGTATTTGTAGCTCTCTCAACCTCCCTGTCCCTTCCACAAGTGGTGTTAACTTGCTAAAATCTATGGAGAGACTTGCCCCTTGGAACGAGCTACCCACATGTTGTGACTGGTCTTTCACCAAATACAGTAAGAAGACCGTGGCTCCACAGTTTCTTCAGGAAGAGTTTCTATCTTTGCAAGAAAGAATATCTAGTGGTTGCGCCGAATACTATACCGACGGGTCGAAATCTTTATGTTCCGTTGGTTGTGCAGTCATTTTTGTCAATTCACGATGCGTCTTAGCTGCTATCTCTTCCAGAGTTTCCACAAAGAATGTACTTACACAACATTTTCGTTTTAAAGTAAACAGAGCTCTGCACTTTGGAAGTAATATCAAATTTTGCTGGGTACCAAGTCACGTGGGAATTGCAGAGAATGAGAGTACGGATCGCTTGGCTGCATCTGCCACAGATTCAATAGCATCTTTTGGCCTGCCCTATCAGGATTTTAAACCACTCTTAAAGAAATCTCTTTTCAAGACTTGGCAGCTAAAATGGGACACTGAAACCAACAACACTCCACGTGATTAAACCAATGATAGACATCTGGGAAAGTTCATTTCACAGAAACCGTCGTCTCAAGGTTATGCTTTGTCGCTTGAGAATCGGCCATTCACGTCGGACACATATGTACCTCCTCTGTGACGAAGAAGTTGCACTTTGTGCCCATTGTGGGGAATTACTTACAATTTTACATTCTATGGCAGTGTAGGTTTTATCATCAACTGTGCGTATCATGTTTTCCTGAACTTTTTAGAGACTATCTACCCTTTCATCCTATGTTTTTACTTGGTGACAGTGCTTTCACGTTCAGGCGGAACCATGAAGCACGCAACAGAACATCTTGGAGAATCGTGTCAGGACACAACGCTCGATATTGAATGATGGAAGGTGTAGTAGGAGTGCTCCTATATGTGCAAGGGCCCAGCGTTGTCCAAACGAGCACCAGCGAGAACTCGGTCTCGAAGCACGGGGAGAATTTAGCAACCCTGAGCAGCAGACGCTTGCTTGGTGTGCACCATTCCAATGTTTACAAATCCAGAGCCCAGTATGCAATCTCCCTTGGCACATGCAAATCTGTCGCCTTAGAAGGCGAGCACACTTGTGCATGCCTCACTCGTGAAGAACGCAAGTGTCACTGGCCAAAAGCAAAAAATTGTTGTTGAACATTGCACAAATGAAAAGGGTGAGAGCTAGTACTTCAGTTTGTCCTTCTGCATATTACTCTTTGTGAGCATGAAACGAGCGTACCCCCTAACAGTACTTCTGTAAAAAATACATCAAAATTTTTGCAGCATTGTTTTCTACTACATACTTCCCTAGCAAAATACAGCTCTCGAAGCTACACGACCAGTCTGCTGAATAGAATAGCAAGTTTGTGGTTCTGAGTCGACGGCGAGCACATACCTGCCAAGTCTCTCGTTTTACCCAGGAGACTCCCGAATTTTGAGGAATTTGTACGAGTGACAGGAAAATCTCCTGGAAAACGCAAATTACCACCCTCTTCCCTTCCCCACACTTGAGAGTTGCCATCGCAACAAATGGCTGCAATGATAGCGAGGCCCACCTGTATCTAGGTAGCATGAGCAGTGCAATATAAATGTAATGAAATTATCTTTATAAAAATTTGTCAATACATATTTTTTTTAAATGCTCTCCCCCCCTCCCTCTCTCCCTTCCTCATTCTCCCGGGTTTGGTTTCTCCAAACTTAACAGGTATACAAACATATTCTTCAGTGACACTAAGGGTGAAGCGACTGTGTCACTTCAAGTGTCACTTGAAGTGACACTAAATTACCCAGTCTGACAGGGGTACTATTTATCCCCAGAAAGTGGCAAGATTTCAATCTCCATTTTCTCCATTGGCATTACGCCTTAAGGGCTGAAGAACCTGCTTCTTTTTCATGTACTTGAGTCTCGATTGTCTCCATGCGTTGTGCAGTTCTGGGAGGTAATCTCGGACGAGCACGGCATTGACCCCACTGGCAGTTACCATGGAGACTCTGACCTGCAATTGGAGAGGATCAGCGTCTACTACAATGAAGCCTCTGGTGGGTAGCTTTCTAAATTCTTCGTAAACATGAACCTCTTTTGCGTATTTTGGCTGGCATTCACTATTTTTCAGCAATGTGACAGCTTCCTTTGTGCTCTCTTGATCACACGGTTGGCCAGGGGGTACATATCCGGTACTCTAATAATCATTGATCTGAACCATTAGCAACTGATCATAAAAGTTTTGGGGAGAAGGAATAAAGCATTGCTCGCTTGTTTTTTGCTCCTCTCTATAACATTTACTAGCGACGTGGTGCTGTGGAAAGAAATTGGTCATTCCTTTTTCGTTTTACGGCGCGGCTCTTTCCCCCCACTCGAAATGATGCAGGGTGTCCATTGTAGCTATTGTCGCACAACTCCCAATAGACATCAGGGTGTTGTGTGACGTTAAAGTGCCATGTGACGTCATGATGTCACATGACTACTAGCATTGTTGCGTGACATCACCTATGTCCCTCTGAGCAGACATTGGAAATGGTTCCTCCATGCTAGGTGCAAGATACTTCATGGTACTTAGAATCCAAAAGGTATCTGTTTGTTTTTTTTTTGGTGACTATAGACCAGTGTCTGCTCAGTTGCAAGGGTGCAGTCATGTTTATGCTGATGACATGCTTAGTAATGAGACTGCATTTTTTGAAAGACTTGTGTTTTTTTTAGATACTTTTGCACTTACTGTAGTGAGAGAACATCGGAAATGTTTAGTCACAAAGCTCCAAGAACAACACCAATGCCAAGAGTGCTTTAAAAAGGAAAAATCTAGTTTTATGCTTGGCCCCTCTCATATGAGTCTGCAGTTGAGGTTATCATTTCTAATTTTTATCCCTGGGGGCTAGGATATTGAAAACTGGTCTATAGAGAAAGCCCACTTAATTGGCAAAGTTTGCCCTGGCATAAAGCCAACTGATGCAGTAACAATCTGTTAAAGAATTTTCATGCACATGGGGAGACTCTTTTGGTTTACCTTACTGCTTCTTAGGGGTTATATTGCAGCTGAAACATTATTGAAGCTTCTTGGGTATTTCAATGCACTTACCTGCATCGCCCGATTTTAATGTTCTTCGCTATACTCCATTCACCCCTAAGCTGACACGCAATGGGAGCTATGTGCTTGCCAGACCAATCAGCTGCTTCCTTTTAATCACCTGACCTTAATCTCTGCACGTGGGTATGGGTGAGAGCGTGATCATGTGGCGAGATGTATGGTGGGTCGAACGAACGCATAGCTTCCACCGTGCTGCCAGCTTAGGGTTGAACAGAGTATAACTTGTAGGAGAGAAATGTGATAAAATGGATGTTCACACTGTATCATGCTCTCTACCTGGATGTGCCAAATTCTCCCTTTCCGTGTAGTGGCAGTTGGTTCTCAAATGTAACATTCTAAACTTAAACTGGTAGCTACTGTGGCTACTCAGGTGTGGGAAATAAGCTGCAGTTTAACCTTTAAGTTATGGTTCATTGCCAGAGAATGCTGATGTAGTGATTTCCTTTTTAGGATGCAAGTATGTCCCACGAGCCATCTTAGTGGACCTGGAGCCTGGCACCATGGACTCTGTACGCTCGGGACCCTTTGGACAGCTCTTCCGACCGGACAACTTTGTTTTCGGTGAGCTCATTGCTTCCACAGAGCAGCTATTGTGGTATGGTGGCCACCATGGCTGGCCTGCAGATACCCGGGTGGCTGATTTAAATCCCGGCCAAGGTGCCCGCAGTTGTACAGTGGCTCGTTGCATAGAAGGCACAATAAATAAGCTTTTGGTTGCAGGTAAAAAGGTCCTCAGGTAGTCAGAATTAATCCTCAGTTCCCTGCTGGGGCGTGCTTGTTTTGGCATGTGCAACCCCCAAATTTTAATTTTAGTTTCTTTAGTGGTATGGCGGCACACATCAGCAAACTGTGAGACTGGAGGTTTTCGGTACTTTAGCTAGGTCGCGCTAGCATGTCCTGCCTTTAACATATGTGAGAGAAGGGTTTGATTTCAATCCCTTTTATGAGCATTTCATAACTGCTACAAACGGCAGACTTTAACACTGCACTGTCTTTGACTCCCTTTAAAGGGAAGATGGGGCACTTCTACATTTGAGAAAAAACGTTTGAATTGCGTTCATCTTGCCTTTAGAATAACAAATATCACAATTGTATTTCAATGCGATGCGCCGGAGAGCCATAAGAGCAATTTGAAAATAGGGCTGAAGCCCCGCCTCCCTAGCCTTGGCAAGCCAAAAGATCCGTCGATGACGTCACGGACAGCGACTGTCTTTCGCGTTTTTCTCGCGTTTAACAATACTTGCGCGGAAAATGGTTTTGGTATTCGGGTTCACGAGGTAAAAATACACTAGAATTCACTTCTAACTCATTTTTTTCAAGAAGCTCCGTAGCTTCCCTTTAAAGGAAGCTGAAACACTTCTTTCAAGAAATGAGACGGAGGTTGATTCTAACATAGTTATATCCCGTGAATCTGAATATCACATTAGTTTTCTCCGAAGATGTAACTAAATGTGAGAAAACTGAAATAAACCTCAGACCGGTCGTTTTGTCGTAAGAGTATTTTTCGGCTGCCAAGCGAGTGTCGTTCCAGGGCTGCGCATGCAATTGCAAGCTTGCCAGGTATATTCCCCCGCACTGGTACTAGTCGTAACGTTTTTTTCTGCCTTTGATAGGCGTTGAAGATGCCAGAGCGGAGATTCCGAAGACTCTTTTTATGACGTCGCGCTCTGGGTGGGAGGTCCTGCAAGGGTACTTTGAAAATAACGTTTTGCAACCTCCATGCAAAAAAAAAAAATAATAATAATTCAATATTTGAGTTTTTGGAGGCTAAATGAAAGATGATCTAGATGAGTTTCCTCAAATACAAAACCGCTTCAGTTTCCCTTGTGAATGCCAGACACAAGTGGCATTCACAAGGACCCATTGACACTCGCGTGACTTGGGACCCACATAACTGTAGCCAAGCATGCCTATAGATGATCAGGTGATCATAAATATTAGCGAATTTTCCAGTACAAATTCATATTTATACTAGTGCTCGGTTAGGACTGACGCACAGCAATACGGATAGCTGTGCGACATGCTGCATCGGCTATACTCGCAGACAATTTTCTGTGTTTCTGCAATCAAGGGTATAGGTGCCTGGGCGCTCGCACATTTTGAGCGCCAATCGGAGCTGTGCACGCATACTCTTCGCTTCCTCTGAAGTGTTATAGAAAGCTGTAGTATTTTAGAGTCCCTCTCACAGGGGTGGAACGGCTGCGCCATTTGCGCCATTTTGCGCCAGACGCATTTGTCTGCGCCATCCTGCGCCATTTTGCGGAAATTGCGCCACAGCTAATACCTTGCGCCATTATGCACCAAATCGCACAATGTGCGCCAAAAAAAAAAAAAAAAGAATTGTATTTTGTTTTGGTTTCGGATTATGTATCGACTCAATTGGCAACAATGAGCGCGTTTAGCTTGGTCGGACTTGCAATCCTTTCTTCTCTTTATTCTCCCTGTGCATCCCGAGTCGGAAGCACGCGAAAAAACTCGCCTGCGACTGGATTGTTATTCTTCAACCATAAGCGGTTAAGCAAGTCTGCCGAGGTGAGACAGAGTCGTTAAGCGTCGGATAGCCTGAGGGTCTGCGGCCCGGGTTCTGGACATCAGCCAGTTGAAAACACATCAGCGAAAGATTCCTTCTAGTGCTTCATCGTTGGAAGTTAAAACCGCATTCTTGCAAGATAAGTCATGATTTGATTGAACTGAAACGCTGTCCGATCCGAATCCTTGCCGGCCAGCAGCTCTCACGCGAGCGGTAGATCTGCTTGGCGCACTTTAACCTTGCTCCTGCTAATCGCTTTGAATACGATAACTCCGTTAATCGTAGTCTGCTGCTTCGATATTGAGTTGCACAATAGGATAAACTCGAAATTCGTTGCCCTGTTGCTCCGCGCAACTGCACGTCCGCTGCTTAGGCACGCCAAGAGTTTCGCACATATAATTACTATGTCCAGCACGTCTGAGTTGTGCGATAAGCAGTGCTGGTTTGCATTTCGAGCAACTGAAAGTCACTCAGAAAATATCAAGGACACCATCTTCAGAAACATATGGTACTTGCTTTTTGGTTCTCATTAAGGCTCCCAAAGTTTCAAGTTTTCGCATCTGTTACACTGTTATCCCATCTACATAGGTCCCCAACCACTCATGTTCATCTGTGCTGCTAAGCACATTTGAAATTACTCCCGTGCTCGTCTAAAACACAAGCTGAAGTGCAATGCAAACTGATCTGGGCTGCTCTTAGCCTGCTCCAGAATGGAGTTTTAGCTGCTCCCAACCTGCTCCAAAACAGCGGTTTCAGCTGCTCCCGTGGCTGCTCCCAAATACATTTCATGAGTTCCACCCCTGCTCTCAGCCTTCAAATTGTTTACTTAGAAACAATGTGTTTACTTAGAAACACTGAATGTTCCCACAGTATCCTATCCAATAGCATCCACTTAAAGTGGTAGGAACTAATTGCCAATTGCATTTTCTGATCGGCTGATGTGGGCCATCTTGAAGCCGGGAGGCAAGAGGAGACTGTATGAGTGATGTTTATGTGAAAGCTTGAAACAGCTGGTGCATTATGAAAGTGGGTCAACCAAGACCCATCTATTTGTGCATAAGAAAGGAGTTGCGAAAAAGTTTTGACTGATTCTCTTGAGCAAGTCAACATCTTCTCCATCATAATGTAGAAACAGCGCAAAAAACGCAAATATGGCAAATTTTAATTAGTCTTGATGCCCCTGCCACTTGTTAGTTGACAAAAACTGTGCACCCTTCAGAGTTTTTCCTTTCCACATTCTCAAAAGGTAGGGTCCTCGTTTGTAAAGAAGCGCTGGCTTCCCAATAACTGTAGAAAAGGCAAGGAAACCATTGCTACGACTAGCAGGTGCTGCCGCATTTGTTTACTCGCTGCCGCACAGTAGCGCCACAACCTACCAGCAATAGCCCATGCAATCCTTCAATCGGAGCACAATGTCACATTGCAATAATCCTCTGTGCAAGGTGCAGACAGACTTGGTTGCCATAATATAGCCAGTCTTACGAAAACTGTGGTGTTTGTGCCACGACTTTATATATCAAGTTTCCCATAATCTGGTCCACAAAAAAACTTCGACAAACCTGCACAAAAGTTCTGCCCACCCCGGTTAAGATCCATAGGACTCATTACGAAGCCGTCGATTGCAGCTCCACAACGCTGTTCTGAGGTGAAGCTTGGGAGTGCTGGTACTCTGTGGACCATCCATGGTTCTATGCTCACCTGCGAAGTGTGTCCCTTGCACGTGATCCCTTTGTGATTGGATAGATGTGCAGTGGCGGAATGTGTAAGCACGTGGCAAGCACATAGAGCTTGCGCTGCAGAATCCTGGATTCAATCTCCACCATTGTCCGTCTTGGTCTGAATGAGCATTGCATCAGTGTACAGTTGCGTATCAGTACAAAGACCCTAGGCTAGCCATTGCAGTGCATTGGCCGAATTTTTCATCTACAGCGTAAACCAGTGTTGCCATACCCCAGAGGCAGACCCAACCTTACGCTGTCTAAGCATTACCTTAGAATTTGCCTTTTGCCCCCGCGGTGCAGGCCAGAGTGGTGCGGGCAACAACTGGGCCAAGGGCCACTACACTGAAGGGGCAGAGCTGGTGGACTCTGTGCTGGATGTGGTACGCAAGGAGGCGGAGGGCTGTGACTGCCTGCAGGGCTTCCAGCTGACCCACTCGCTGGGAGGGGGCACGGGCTCCGGCATGGGCACCCTGCTCATCTCCAAGATCCGAGAGGAGTACCCCGACCGCATCATGAACACCTTCAGCGTGGTGCCCTCGCCCAAGGTAAAGGAGTGCTGCACCTCTGGGGGAGGGGCGTCAACGCTAACAGTGCCTATAGTCGGTTACAAGTCAAGAAGGTAGGAGAAGCTCCTCCCACAAGTGTGATGCGCCCGTTTCAAATCTCTCCGCAGTTGAAAGAAGAGTTCACTGGAAACGCTCCTTGTTCCGCTTCAATGGATTCCCACTTGTCTCCGATCCCACTTTTTAAGAAAGCGACCTTTGTATTCATCGGAGAGGGAACCGAGCCCCTGAAAGCAGCCTTTGTATTCATCGGGGGGGAAGCTAATCCCCGAAAGTCGTATTTGTTTCCGTCGGTGGGGGAGAACTCTAATCTCCCTCTCGTGGCTTCCACAATGCTAAGTCGAAGTCAAAAGATAAAGCAAATATGTACAGAAAGGCAAGACCCTCCTCGCGTGTTGGCCGCGACGTCACGGAAACGGTGGGACGCTATTGGACGCGGAGGTGGCGGAGCGATATCTGATTCCCTTTGAGGGGCATTTGCCGCTACCTTCTTAACCTGTAACTGACTATAGAATACGTTCGTCTGGTTTGCATCCTGCCACAATCCTGGTGGTGGCACAGCAGTGGAGGTGTAGGCAGGAGACTCTTCTTCTGCTACAGGTCATTTGCTGTCAGGTAGCTGAAGGAAACTAATGAATACACAAGACAGAATGCCATGAAAACAGCGGCCCATGCATCTGCGCGCCTTTTCACCAGCATTTAATCGACCAGCCATCGGGATTGCGACATCAGACAATAGGACACTCCCAGTCTTGTTCCATAGAACTCGTGTGGGAGCATATCCTTGAAGAGGCTGACTTGAGCTTCGTGGGGTCCACGGGCGACAATTAGAGGCCTGGAATACAGGCCTCTAATCATCTAAAAATAGTACATCCTTTTTATTTTTTTTTTAATTGACTTGCGTAAAACTAATTCCAAAAAAAAAAAAAAAAAAATGGTCCTTACGCGTGAATATGTTGTGTTAGTGGAAACCTCCACCACAACTCCGAGCTATGCTTCGTTTCAGCTTCGGTCCGAGCGCGGCCGATGTTATGAGCCGAAGGGCCAATCAAACGGCGAAAGAGGCACAGCGTCATGGCGTGCTCTCCGCAGTTGATAGGACCAGCCGGTATTCACCGTCTGTCTGTGCGCGCTCCTCCGCCGGCTAGTCCTTTCAAGCGCAGAGAGCACACCATGACGCTACGCTTTTTGCGCTGTTTGATTGGCCCTTTTTGGCTCATAACATCGGCCACGCTCGGACCGAAGCTGAAACGAAGTATAGTGGCAGAAACTCACTTAGTGTAATTTTAGAAACATAATTATGGTAGACACCACGGTTTGTACTCTTTTGTGTCTTTAGCTTGTATCTTACTCAATTCTGTAAGTACCATATTTGCTATAAAATGCGCGATTTGTCTAGATTTGTGGTGGACGTTGCAGTTTTTTAATTAATACTATTGTTTAATTGTAGCATGTCATTCCTTCCTTTCCATAAACTTTTCTTTCCATTCCTTTCTATAAACTCTTCTGACCCGAATATCAAACACTCATGCCGGAGTTTTAACTGTTCATAGATACCACCATGGTAGAGATAAAGCGAGCTATCTTTGAGTCTACACACTAATTGGCACGGCAGTAGAATGTCAAGCTCGCAATCAGTCTATATTTCTTTCTTCTCAATGTATTATTCTTTTTAACAGATTTCCCTGAAGTGTGTTACGCATTTCGGCACGGTTTCCGTGGCGCTGTGTCGCGTTTTCCTCGGTGATGGTTGGATGAATGGATGTTAATGGCTGCACCCTTTGTTACGGGCAGCAGCTTGCGCCACCTACCCTAGGATCCCAGCCCTTAACCCCTTGATGCCCAGCGCTGCCTGGGAGCAACAACTCAAGAATGATTTATTTTATCCGTGCCATGTGTGCCTCAATAAATATAGTGCCCTCTGTCGCAAGGGCGAGGATATGTCTGCTTAGCAGTGGAGGGTCAAAGTGCACCTTTGAAATGGGTCACTCGTCCTTTAATACCGAAGCCAACAGTTAATGTGAGGTATGACGGCGTGCACCGCTGGCCTCGGAAATCGGAGAAGATTGGCTCAGATGTTACAAATTCGGTCATACCTTTCTCTCCTGTGCGAAATTCTATATGCACCTGGGCCTTCTCCAGTGTCGTAACTGCTTTCGTTTGTTCGACATAAAGCAGTGCCGGAACTGCCCAATGTTGCTCACGAGCAACATTTCACGAGAATGCTTACGAAAAATAATTTTTTTATTCTTCAGACCAGATTTCTTGTTCTTTTGTGTGCTTTAAACCCATATTAGGGTTTGTAGGTCTCTACTATTCCAAGTAAAGCTTTGGGCGTGAAAGGGAAGTTGAAACTGTTAAAAGAAAAGATAAGATAACGCTTCTTTACGGCGTTGTCTTTCCTGGAGAATCTAAATATCATTTGTCCTCAAAACAACACTAAATGTGAATGACCAGGTTAGTTTCAAATTGCGCCTTTTGCAGAACAATCAACTTGCAATTCTTGCTTCGTTTCATCTCCGCTTCACGTATGCTCCTCTAATTCACTGAGGTGCCTGGAACCAGCACACCGCTGGACTAGCAACCATATATTAAAGAAACCTCTTTCATGCGCATTAGTTCCGAAATAGGAAACAAATGGTGTGGATGATCCTCAATAAATGGTCGCTTGTCCAGCAATGTGTTCTATTTTTTTCCTTTTTCTCTCTGGGTGTATCTTCCTATATCCAGCTGACATCATTCGTAAGTGTGAATCAACTAGCTTAGCTACGAGCTGTCGCATCAAGTACCGACAATGCTGGCTCTGCGAGCCGAGGAGCACACGTGAGGGTCCTTTCGTGACTTAACTTAATGTGTCCCTTCTACTTTTACTCTCCTCCTCTCCTCTCCCACTGCCGCAGAAGAGCGTGGTTCTAATGAAAGTTCAAAGGTGTCTTTTTAGGTAATGCGGGCATGAAATAGCTTACTTTTTGTGATACTCATGACGCTTGAAGTGTGGTTACAAAGAATGGGGTGTTTTTAATAGAATTCAAAATGTGACTCATTTTTTGTTTTCCCTTTGCACAGGTTTCAGACACCGTGGTGGAGCCCTACAATGCCACCCTGTCCGTCCACCAGCTGGTCGAGAACACTGACGAGACATTTTGCATCGACAACGAGGCTCTGTACGACATCTGCTTCCGCACCCTGAAGCTCACGACCCCGACCTACGGCGACCTGAACCATCTGGTCTCTGCCACCATGTCTGGTGTCACCACCTGCCTCAGGTGAGGTCGCAAGTTACGCTTGTTTTTTTTAATGTGGTAACGAAGGTCAAGACAGATGAGCCAGACAGTAACTATGAGCACCTTTTCCTTCAATATCTAAGGTGCAAAGCTTGGGCAAATAATGGCAGATAGAAGATGGGTTCCCAAACTGTGTTTAAGCGCTACTTTAGCGGATCTGGACAACCCATTGAATCATAAGTATGAGCCAAACGTTCCCTAATATGTGCATTATTATTTACAAGGTCAGTAGGCTTCTCGACTGCTCTTTGCATCGGTGCCGAAGCTGGTTCCTCGGCTATCCGTAACGGGACGTGGGGCGTTCCTTGGGGGTGAAGGGATTGGGAACCCGAGAGATAAAAGATGAACTTTACACATGTGCCAGATGTTATCTTCCTGTTTGTTACGAAGGGCTATAGCAGGGATGGCCAGACGGACATGCGCAAAGAGCTATAATATACACCAACTCATGTTTACAAACAAACCGGAGCGCCCCTAGCGAACACCACCGGCGCCGCGCTTGTGCGATGGGGGTGTGGGCAAAAAGCTCGCCGTCGCCCATAAGCAAACCATTGAAATGCGATGTTGTCGGTGTCGGTGTGAGTCCTTGCGCTCTTTTTGGCGTTGGAATTGTTGATTCTACGTCCTCCTAACGATGTCTGACTACTTGAGCGGTGTCAGCGAAATTACTGAGGCTCGTTACACCGCAAAACTTCGCGTGAATCATCTGACATGCGGCGATTCATTCTGCGTGGACGCCGCAGAAGGTACGCTAAAGCCTGATTCACATGATGAGATTCGCTCACAATTTTCAGTCACGACGTCGCTCGGGCTGCAAAAGCGTGAACCGTAGCTGAGATGTCGACGTCGATACTGCAAATCGCAAGCAGAATCTAACCAAGTGAATCAGGCATAACAAGTCGGTGATGGCCACTGGTAACAATGATCAACATCTCCTTGTATCTACTGTTTACGTCCAGTCTGTTTACCAACCTTCAAACTTCAAACTTTTGAGGCCTGCACTTACTTCTTATCGCAAGTACTGGGCCCACGTTTGGTCTAAGGGCCGGTGTCCTCTGAAAGAGCAGACGACAAGCAGAAACGTTTGGAAGAGCAGACGATAGTTCGAACGATCAGGCGGCCGTTTGAACTTCCAGCGCTCATTTTGGAACAAAACAAATAAATTGGATGACCAGAAGTATCCGTGAATTCAACCCAAAATGCTTCCCCCCCAAGCAATCGGGGTCCGACGGCGTCTGGTTGTCCTTTTCACTGCACATATCCACGTTCTCGGACGAACAGAGCTCATGAAAACTGACCTTCAAATCTTTCTCGGCACTTTTGGTACAGCCCCAGTCGCAGCATTTTGACGAGAAGGCAGGTTTTTGTCTGGTTCCTTTCAAAACAACGCGGGAATACACGTCTACAATGGGCACAGCCCCGGACCGGAAGTGCGTCCGACGCGCCACCACCGCGGCGTGACATAACAGAGATGAGTTTGTGTATAGAGCCATTTCAGCTAGTCAGAATAAAAAGGGTGTGGCACTTTATAAAAATAATTTAGTCATAAAGGAAAAAGTGGTGGCTCATGCCACTGACCCTTGTGTCACTTATCGTGTTAGTTCGATGTGTGCATGGTGACACAAGGTCACCAAAAGGCACAATTTTTATTTATAATACATCTTTTCTGATTAAGCTGGGATTGAAAAAGCCTATGCTTACTGGCAAGTCGCAGTTTGGCCACCCTTGGGCTATTGGTAAATCGTTAATAAATATTAGAAACAGTAAAGGTCCAAGCACGGATCCCTGAGGAACCCCAGAAGTGATGCGACTGCAGTTTGATTTATGGTTGTTAGCAACAGTGAACTGGGTACGAGAAAAAAAAAAGTTGCGTATCCAGGAGACAACAAGAGGGTCAATGCCAAGACAAGAAAGTTTATCGATTAGGCGATGATGAGGAACCCTGTCGAACGCCTTCGAGAAATCGAGGAACAAGGCATCTGTTTCGCTTAATGAGTCAGTATTAGTAGTGAAAAGTTCATGAGTGAACTCTACAAGTTGCGTTTCGCACGAGAAGCCCCTCCGAAAACCATGCTGGCGATTATAAAAAAAGTTATTTTCTTCTAGGTGGGAAATAACGTGAGAAAATATTACATGCTCAAGAAGTTTGGACGCAATGCAGGTTAATAAAATGGGACGGTAGTTCGAGGGCAGCTTACGATCGCCGCTTTTAAAGACTGGAACGACCTTGCCCAGCTTCCAGTCCCAAGGGTAAGCAACCTAGCTCCAGTGACTGAAAAAAGATCAATTTAAGACACTCACTAGATGTAACTTCAATATTGCTCAGAATTTTCGGCTTTATATTATCGGGACCACAAGAAGACGCTAGTTATAATCTTTCTATGAGGTGAAGTATTCCATCGGCTGAAATGTCAATGGAAGTCATAGGTACAAAGTCGGACAAGGGTAAACATGGAATATCAGTGGTATTTTCATAGGTGAACACAGAGGAGAAATAATTATTTAATACAGTAGCGCAATGAAGCTCAGATACAGCGACTCCATTTTCGTCCTGAAGATGAATCGAATGAGTGCCTCTAGGCGAAAATATTTTCCAAAACTTCTGGGGATTAGAGTGCAAAATTCTTGGTAAATCTAAAGAGAAGAATTTCTGTTTTGACGATCTAATACTTTTTGTATAAGTTTTGAGGCACGCAAAGTATTCATTCCAAACAGAGTTAACGTTCAGCCGTTTCGCTCTTTTATACAAACGTTTCTTTTTATTGTTCAATGAACGCAGTGTTTTGTTATACCAGGGGTTATTCCTGTCGCTCCGCACAGTGACAGTGGGAACGAACTGCTCAGTGAGACTGTTTATTTTATTTTTAAAAAGTAACCAGTTTTCTTCAACAGACCTTGAAAAAAAGTTTTCGGCGTATGTTTGATAAAAGGAAGATAAGTGCTGATTTATTGCCACGTAATCAGCTTTGTTGAAGTCGCGGATTGTTTTGATTGTGGGGTTCCTCGTGAGGACGGGAATTGATAACTTAATGAGCAAGATATTGTGGTCACTTAAACCTAGAACAGAGTCAACATTTTCTATAAGTTCCGGAGAGCTAGTAAGGACAGGATCAAGAATGTTATCACCACGAGTGGGCTGATTAACAACTTGGATGAGGTTGAAGTTCAAGCAGTTATCGAGAAATTTTTTAGCATCATTCGACCCGCTTGTGGTATAATTAACCCAGTCTAGGTCTGGAAAGTTGAAGTCGCCAAAGATTAGGAATTGCGCTTTCGGGTAAAGGCCCTGAATGTTAAGCAAAACAGAGTGCAGATTGTCACAATAATCACTATCCCGACTTGGCGCCCGATAACATGCGCCGATTATGGTTTGCCAAAATGCCGATGTAATGCAGACGAACACAGTCTCTAGGTCAGGACAAGCTCGAACACAAAATAAGGAGACACATTTTTTTATCGCGATGAGCACTCCCCCTCCTCGTTTCGAAATCCTATCGCATCGATAAACGTCAAACTGCAGTTCATCAGGAAAAATTTCGCTGTCGTTTATCTCGGGTTTCAGCTAGGATTCCGTTAGAATGGCAGTGCTAGAGTTATTGTCACAAATGAAAGCACTTAGATCATCACGTTTAGTCATAACACTGCGTATATTAGTAAATGCCGGTGTTTGAACCCGTATATCAATCTTCAATGTCTGATCGAGACTAGCGGGAACTGTTAACATCTGTTGGCTCTATTACCGACTGCTAGCTCCCGGTTAGCTTGGTAGAGAGCTCTGCTAGTCTTGAAAGAGGTCCCGGGATCTTATCCAGGACCAGGTGGACTTTTTTGGCGGCAACCAGTCTCCTCAAGGGCAATAGTTGTGCTTCATTTCAAGGGGAAGTCAATTTATTCCCGTATTTGTAATCCCTGCCCCATCCCGTATTTGCAGGTTTCCCGGCCAGCTGAACGCAGACTTGCGCAAGCTTGCCGTGAACATGGTGCCTTTCCCGCGTCTCCACTTCTTCATGCCCGGCTTTGCCCCCCTCACGTCCCGGGGCAGCCAGCAGTACAGGGCCCTGACCGTGCCGGAGCTGACCCAGCAGATGTTCGATGCCAAGAACATGATGGCCGCCTGCGACCCCCGCCACGGCCGCTACCTGACAGTGGCCGCCATCTTCAGGGGCCGCATGAGCATGCGGGAGGTGGACGAGCAGATGCTGAACGTACAGAACAAGAACTCCAGCTACTTTGTGGAATGGATTCCTAACAATGTGAAGACGGCCGTGTGCGACATCCCTCCCCGGGGCCTCAAGATGTCTGCCACCTTCATTGGGAACAGCACCGCCATCCAGGAACTTTTCAAGAGAATCTCGGAGCAGTTCACCGGTGGGTCTTGCGCACAATTGTTTTTTTGTTTTTTGCGTTTTTACCTGTAGGACAGTTCTTAAAGGATACTACGATATCTAAAAGAATGCCAAGCAAACCGAATCTGGTCCCCTACGCGTGCAAGTAAATATGGTGGTATGGTGTGGTTAGAGATGGCAGTTCTAGCAGTCGGAAAGCCATCTCGGTGGCTCGGAGGCAAAGCACTGGCCTACGGATCCCCAGGTGGTGGGTTCGAATCCAGCCGAGGTGCCTGCAATCTGACGAAGGCTTATTGCGGGCAAATTGCAAGAATTTCCTGTGGTCACTGCACGTCCTACAGACTTGCCACACAAAACAGTTACCTATTATCTATGCCTCCCAAACGAAAATATTGCTTGCATACTTGCTGCAAGAGTATGAAATATCCATAGTTGTGATTGAAAGGAGGTAGGCTGTGTGAAACCATGGAAGAAAGCCTATTTTATTGTGGGGAACTTGTACTAACAAAGTATAGAGGTAGTGAGCAGGTGCAGACCATCTTGCTTAGTTGAACATGGGTTTCGTAGCATCCCGTCTGCTTAGAAGTTCCCACCTGCAGTCAACCATCTTAAATTGTTCTTGGGGTTTGCGACAAACTGCAAGCCATTTGGCAATAACCGATAGCTAAATGCTAGTTCCACAAAAGAACCATGTCCTTTCAGTTTACTATTCTAGTCCATGCTAACTCTGTTGTATGATCCGTTTGGTGTTTCATATGTCCTTTACTAGTTTTCTAACAGCTTTTCAACGATACATTTCGAATTAATATATAAACTGTGGTTATAAACAATGAAGCATACTGCTCAGCAGCATGTGCAAATATTCCGAATAGTTTCAAACAATATACTACAGTATAGATCACTTACAACGTAACCGCTTATAGTGCAGGACCGGGTATAACACGGCTTTTTTAAACCACTGGTTCGCCTCCCATAGAACTCGTGTAATTACATACCGCTTAAAATGCAGGCGCGTGAAGGGAAATACCGGTGATAGTGCGGTTTTTGAAACGGCCCGCCGACCGCGCAGGCCAACCTACACAGCGAGCACGCTTCCCTGTGAGACACTAGATAACGGCGTCAGCCGCAAGCGGCACTCGCGGGGCAAGACGCGGGGCAAGGAGGTTGCTCGAAGAAGTGGGGGGAAGCGAAAGAGAGGCTTCAGTTACCATAGCGACGGAGGGACGCACGCACGTGTCGTTCACGTGGTTGCGTCCCTCCGTTGCGTTGGAAAACAACCGCAACGACAGACCAATCGCAGGTCGAGGAGGTGTTCGCGCGCGTTGCATGCCGGTCGCGGGCCGGCTGCTTCTATCTGCAAACATGGCGTCGGTTGTAATCGTCGACGTAAACGGCGTGGTGGAAGCTCATCGTTCCGCGTAAAAGTGCTATCCCTGACTGTGAATTTTTGTCGTGTGAGCGAATAACCCAGCACGTACTAGAAGGGAAAATCCACCTACTCGTGCGGCGATGTCGTGGCGGCACTCTCAAGACGGCAGAAACGTCCGTGTCGTCGTGTTTGTTTACTTCGACTACAGTGGTGATTTCTAAGCATTAGTGTTTTCGAACATCGCCCAGATTTCTTATTTGGAGCATTTCATGCCTGCGCTCAAGTTGAAGGTATTACTGGCACGTACCGTATAAAGGATGCGAATTTTCACGCGTTTTTATCGCTGGAGAAAAGTGATTAGGGTTAGCAATCCTGAACTCTCGCAACGTCCGTCCGCAACCCGCGACGCCGTTAAAAGGCTGCGCCAGGCGAAAGTCGCTCATTTTCAAAATTTGTGACACACTTGAGAGAGAAGTGTACTAGTTTGGTGAAATAAAGACTCTTCAAACTAAGCTTCATTTTTCATCTAACATAAAATAAATTCTTTTTCAAAGGTAAGTTGTCTCATGGCATGTATTTTGGCCTGAAAAAATGATGTTTTGGTTATAGCGCGCGGTACCGCTTATAGTGCGGATTTTCGAGACTCCCGCGACATAGGTTATATGCGGTCTACACTGTATTCAATATTTGATTAGAGATGAGCTGCGAGATTCATACTTGTCGATGTGTTGATCGCTGCGAGTTGGCCCTATTGAGCACCTGTGCACTGCGGGAAAGCAATGCTTGTGGGCTACATGGGTATTGTTTCGCCACTGCACTTGTGCTTTGTGAGAGGAGCACCCAACAAGGCTAACCTGCCACGGTCATGGAAGAGTAAGGCAGCAATGCCTAACGACCCACACTCATCATTCATGCTTTTGGTTTTCTTCCTTTTGTCAAATTTGAGTTATAGAAAAGAATACTTGCATTTAACACACATATTTATAAACTCCCTCTATTAGGATAGCTGCAACAATTTTGTTCTTTACAGGCCAAAGTTAATATATATATAAATATTGCTATACTAAAATTAACTCGACCTAGAAGTGGACAAGTGAAAGGTTGGGAACAGTCTTCACGAGTTCAGCTGAATTTTCGTTTAAGCACTGTGCACAGTAGTGAAAGGTTTGGAGAAACTATTCAGTATTTGATTTTTAAATATCGGCCGAAACCACTATCTGCTTGAAGCTCAAAAGCTACTTCTCGCACATGTCTACTGCTCAGTTACATGGCAGTCCTTAAAGGAGCTGTGCAACAATTTCAGGGCTTTGCTTCAATTATTGTGAAAGTTGATGCTCGACACTTCTGAAGTGAACTACAAAACAGATTTTGCCGGGATACCCTAGTTTTTATTTAAAAAAATGAAAAAGATCCAGGTTTTTGCTGCCCCTCAACTCGTACGTCGTCTTCCGGGTCACGTGTGCAGTGACGTTGAGGGGGTGGGCACGGGGTTCCGGAAAAGTTCTCTCTTTAGAGCCATCAGTGAGCAGCAAGAACTTGTCCGCTCGCGACCGTGTGACCACGTGCTGGCGGGCGCTGCGCAAACAATATGGTGAAAGGAGGAAAGTCTCATCCGGGTCCGGCCATACCCATCCGACCCTGTCCCCCTCCCCCTCCGGCTTCTGGCAGCTGTTCGCGGTAGCAGAGAGAGCTGACGGTTTTGTGGACCTAGGATAGATGGCGCCACTAAAGCTCCATATAATAAAAGTTTTGTCGATGATACCAGGTTTTTGACGCATTTATATATATGTTGGAACGACATGATTTATAGAAAAGTTGCCTTTTATCGAGCAGGTATTCGCACAACTTGCAATCTTTCTACAAGATTCCCCATCGACGTCATGCCGTGTGTTTCTCATGGCCGCCGCTCGCGGCTGCAGGGCGGGGAATATTCAAAGTTTTGCCTCGCTATTACGCGGCGGAATCTCAACATTTCGATGAAAGGAGGTGTGTTTTCTGTCATTTGTGACAAGGTGAACAATATCAAAAGCAGAAGATGCCAATTCTTTCAACGCTAAAATCGTTGCACAGCTTCTTTAAGCAGACTAGAACACGCCAGATATAGAGAATCTCGGAAGGCAGTTGACTTCATGACAGACGTGTCTTGGGGTAGGACTTGTTCTGTAACAAACACCTAGCTTGGACACCTCAATAAATTAGCCTAATACCTGACATGTCATCACTGCCCATTTTGATCTGAATGAGCGTCATACCTGCGTGCCGTTGTGTATCACCACTGCGTGATGCACATTGAGGACCCCCGGGCTAGCAATCATACTGCACTGACTAGATTTCTCATCCACAGCTGAGACACCAGACTCCTTTTGAGGGTGACCAAATTCCAGCTGTCTAAACATATGCACAGTCATTACGTGCCATTTTAACTATTAGAACAATGGCAGTTATCGACCCCAAGATGCGATTCGACTCTACAGATCCCAGTTGAAACTGAACCAAATCTAGTTCCATGGGATCTCTCTAAATAGTGAAGCAAACTAATTAAGGACACACTTTTTATTGTGCATCTTTGAAACGAGGTATAGCATGCCTTTCTTTCTGAGCAAAGAAACAAATCAAAACGCTTCTAATGCAAACGTAGCAGAAGCCGCATCATCATTACATTACCGATGGCCGTGCCCGCGGTTGTCCTGCATTGCTTGGCATTGGCTTCCGCGATTTGCTTGGATTGTTATAATGTCAGCTCCTACCCTAAACACTGCACCTCTTAAAATATTTGCCGCTACACTTGTCTAGTTACCTTCCTGTGGTCCTAAGTACATTGTTAATGCTGGTCCTCTTTGGCAATGCAGCCATGACCTCATGGATGCATCGTGAACTTAGTTGGGGAACTCTGTTAGGTCACCTAAAACAGGCAAGCTCGGTTCAGTTTAACTGTTGTAGCGGCTCAGGGATAGTTGGCTCTGCCATGCAACTCCAGTTAATTCTTGCTGAGTCAAATGTCAGTGACAGGGGATGTCTAACAGGGGCATAAGTGCAATCCACTTGTAAAGATAATAAGAACCCGAATCTGCAATCGTTATAACCGATTATCGTTGTATTTCGACCAGAAACTGATCGGTTCTAGTCTAGAAACTATAAACTGATGGTTATAAGCAGCTCATCATTATATGTGATAGTTATAAGTGGATTCCACTGTATACCGTAAATGTCCAAGTTGGAGACGTCTTGCTCAGTTCATATGTGAACAACATTGTGCCAGGTGTACTGTATTTTCTGGTTTAAAAGTTTAATATCTATGTGTGTGGACATACAAGAATTCATTTCTTCGAGGTCGCCAATTGACAAGAACGGATTTTTTTAGTGACGGTGTGCTTACGATAATTTACGTACGGTGCTTTCAGTGCTAAGAAAGTGGGCATTTACCGGGGTGCGCTGTGTATGAGAATGTTGAACTTAGTCTAGAAACGAGGCCAGACTAAGCACAGTGTTTGGAACAGTACCTCTCAGATGCGATGCCTTAACGAGGGTCACACCTTGTGTTCCACCTTGCAGCCATGTTCCGTCGCAAGGCCTTCCTGCACTGGTACACCGGGGAGGGCATGGACGAGATGGAGTTCACAGAGGCAGAGTCGAACATGAATGACCTGGTCTCCGAATACCAGCAGTATCAGGAGGCCACTGCCGACGACGAGGGCGAGTTCGAGGACGAGGAGGAGCTGGCACAGCCCGAAGCTTAGACTCTCTTATCTCTGTTTTGTTCTTCTAAACAAACCTTAGCCTTTTTAAATATTCACTATTCGGATTGATTTGCAGCTAACATTCTTTCCTCGTTTTTTCTAATAAATCAATTGGAGTTCTTGCTGTGGTTGCCTTTTCTTTCGGTTCTCCTGTAGAAGCATGCATTTTACTTATGAGGTAGCAGCGCTACCTTTACCCAAGTGTTAAAAAAAGACTTTTTTTGCTGCATCTCTGGATTTTTTCGGCGATGAACCCAAAGAGGTTTTTTGCCACAAGTGGCTGACTTTCTGTGCTCATAGGCATGCTTTCCCAAGAAAGCATAAGCCTAAATTTCGAATTTTTTAAATTCATTTTTTAATTTTGAGGTTTTTGGTTTTAGGAATTGTACACCCTTACACTAAATTTGATAAGCATATGCATAATAGTTACCGTTGATATAAAAAATTTTCGACATATTGTGAGGCAGTAACGAAGTAAAGGAGTTCAATGTTTCAGTGCATTTTTCGCAGTTCCACTTATTGCTGGAAATTTCATATGAAGGAATCTTGTTTGAAGGTGGAAGTATCCTGATACCACAATCACCATGTTTCTGAACTGAAATTACTGGGGAATCAGGCTACCTAGTTTATATTGTTTTAAGCTGAAGTCCTCATTAAGGAAAACTTTTCAAAAATATACATAGGACAGATAGCATCTCATTTTGGGGATATAACTTCCTGAAGAGTGACGCGTCAACTTGTGGAGCTATGTGAATTAGTCCTAGAGATCTGAAAGTTTGCACAGTACACCTACGCTGAAGTTAAATCTCCAAATTTTATTCCAATCGCTTGAGTACAGAACTTCGACCTCTAGCCAGTGTCCCCCCCTTAATAGGTTGGGTTTAGGTTTGTTAGCAGGGTGTTTTCAGATACAATCGAACAACTATGTCTGGTGACCATTTTTAATTTTGATGAAAGAATATTTTGCTAATTCCATGCCCCGAAGAATAAAACCAATCCTTGATTTCTAGAAAAAGGAATTTGCGAAAACAAATTGTAAGCACCGTCTCATCTCGGTCACGTGCGCGTTTTGCATCGCGCTATGTTGACATTTCGGGCGGCTTCCCCTAAAAAACTTCTGGCTGCGGGTCTAGCAATATTCACTGACAAATTAGGCATAAGAAGTATTGTCAAAGTATTCGTCATAAAATATTAGGGTCGTTATTTTGAGAGAAAAAAAAATCGTAAACACGGCACATTGCGCAATGACGCTCTGGGTTAAAGATTTGCTTTCTCCGTATCTATAAAAAGCTAACGTCTTCAAACTTTGCCAGTGTGTTGCCCTTTATTTAGTGCATCACTGTCGTAATTAGCGGGAGAAATTTACAAGCATTGCTCACACATGGGCATTTTAATTAAATATGCATTATTTTGAAACTCGTTAAAAAAAGGCCATCTTTAATGTTCTTCAAACTGAATTTAAGGTTTATAATACACACTAACAGAGTCTGCAAAAGCATACTGCAGTATTTGTGTGGCTTAGAAATCATAAAGCGAGAAGTATGGCAAAATTGATAGTAATGCGGTTGCCGTAAATGGGGCGTGCACGTACCCGTTCTTCGCAATTTCAATAATAGGGAGTTTTCGTAGATTGTTTGTGCTGTTTCGCTACGAGATCCGGGACTCTGCAGGCAAAGCTAGCGCCGCGCATGCGCAGTAATGGAGTCTTCGTTCCGGTGAGCGTAGCGGGGGTGGAAAAACGGTTTACGAAAACTCCCTATAATTAAAAAGCGTAAAAGTGATACGGGGTGGTCAGGAAAAGACAAATTGACAGCACAGAGGTGGACGGTAGTTTTGAAGGGAAAATTCCTAGTACATTTTCGTACAACCGACCCAAAAATGCCCATGGGCCGGAGCGATCGAGCTGCGCCACCCTGCAGCATGCTTCGCGGTGCCTGTTTCAATAGACCGTTTTATCGTGGGTAGCGCCATTTTGAGAGCGAGAGAGAAAAGGGAAAGGGCTACCGTCGCTTTCCCCCTTTCTGATTGTGTAGAAAGAGTGATAGTCCCGGATGAGAGGCTTGGCCGGTGTTGGGTGTCTGCTGTGCCCCAACTTCTTTCCCGCTTTCTTTTCTGTTTTGAACTCGCAAACTTAAAGCCACGGGCTTTGATGGCAACAGTCCCCCGGTCATTGGGACACCATTGCTCGGTCATAGGGTGCACAAATAATGACAGAAAGCGTCGAATACCGCCTAAGGACCTTGTAGCTTGCATGGAATTCGGCAAGGCACGTGCGGCTGCAATGTTTTGAAGCTCCACCGCTTTCCGCGTGACTGGAAATGATGAACCATTCATAAATTTTTGCTTGCAATAGGCCCATTTCAACGCCGCCGTTTTTAGTAATGAATAAGTGATACATGAAACGGGAACCTCAATTAATTTTTGTAAAGACCCGGAGCTGCTACATATCGTTTTGCTGCGCTGCTTTTATCTTGCGTGTCCGTGTTCTCATATTTCATTGTGGATGAACGACGAAGACGTTCTAGATGTGCTTATATCAAACCGCAGAAAGTGTTAAAGCAGCCACGAACTATTTTACTATTTGATGCAATATTTTGAGTACTAACCTCCAATTTCTATCACTGACACGTTCGCTGCCGCTGTTCCCCCCGTTGCCGCACTGGCGGATGCCATGACTCGAACAAAGAAACGTACACACTGGGCTCGAAGACGCAGATCGCAACACACTAGTCGTACCCTGGAGCAACTATCCAGCGTTTCAAAGCGCCCAATCAACGGAAACAACCCACCAGCGGCACTCCAAGGAGCGCTTTTGCCGGCTCTCTGGTATCGCACAGGGGATCGTTATTCAGGAAACCCGATAGAAGTACCTTTTCAACAATTTCTAGCCTCACCCGGCGGCGGAAATAAGCCTTCAACTAAGTGTTGTAAATGATGATATCGAGTCAGTCACCACTGCAAATTATCAATATTAAGATAAATTCAGTTACAAAATTTTACAAGCTGAAACAGCAATTATCTCGAGAAAACTGGCACGCACCTTGCGAGCGTACCCCATGTTCATCGGCGGCGCAGCGTTCGGTGCGGGCTCCATTCACAAGCCGTTCCGAGCACAGTCGAGAAGATGGTGTTGAGGAAATGTCTTTTCGGTTTACGAACGCAATCCACTGCCACCAAGACCGGGGTCATGTGGAAAGCGATGGAGCTTAAAGACATTGCAGCCGCTCTCGCCTTGCCGGATTCATTGCAAGCTACATAGGTCCTCGGACAGTATTCGACGCTTTCTGTCGTTATTCCTGCACCCTATGGCCGAGCAATGGTGTCCCGATGACCGGGAAACTGTTGCCATCGAAGCCCGTGGCTCTAATTAGGTTTGCGAGTTCAAAACAGAAAAGAAAGCGCGAACGAAGTTAGGGCACAGCAGACACCCAACACCGGCCAAGCCTCTCATCCGGGACTTTCACTCTTTCTACACAATCAGAAAGGGGGAAACCGCCGGTAGCCCTTTCCCCTTTTCTCTCTCGCCCTCTTTCAGTAAAACGGTCTATAGCCGGCATATAGCGTCTTCGTCTCTGCGACGTAAATGAAGCAACTTTGCGAACAGATCAGCCTTGCAACCTTGGCGGTAACAGGATATAGGAGGTAGGGCGCGGCAGAACCTGATTCTGCGCCGCTTGTCCGAAATTCCAGGACTTCAGATCAGTGGTTCTCCACCATCGATGTTTCGCGGACCCCTTGTGGATCGCCAAAATGATGGAGGACCTCGTTCGGGAGGGGAGGTATAGGCGGGTAAATATAATAATTGAATAAATGGATTTAAGTAAGGGCTATACTTCGTTTCAGCTTCGGTCCGAGCGCGGCCGATGTTACGAGCAGAAGGGCCAATCAAACAGCGCAGAAAGCCAAACGTCATGGCGTGCTCTCTGCAGTTGATAGGACCAGCCGGTATCTTCTCCGCCGGATAGTCCTATCAAGAGCAGAGAGCACGCCATGACGCTGCGCTTTTTGCGCTCTCTGATTGGCCCTTCGGCTCATAACATCGGCCGCGCTCAGACCGAAGCTGAAACGAAGTATAGTGTAAAGTAGACCTTTCTTACTGACATGCATATGAGGAAACTCGCCCAAAAACTGAAAAATTTCCTCTCGACCTGGAAAAAAAAAACTTTTATTGCCGGGCTTCACTGATGAACGCGGACCCCTGAGTGCCTTCGCGGACCCCCCTTTTGAGAACCACTGCTTTAGATCATCGCCTATAACTCGACTACTCTTTGATCTCTATCAAACGCAGACGGTGCTCGGAAGTCGCATATTTCTTGTGCTCGTGGTCTGTTCTGGTGGGTTAGGTAGCTTTGTTGAGTGTGCTCACTACGCACTAAACCGCGGAGTGGGCATTGCAATTTTGCGTATCTTGCTTTGCCACAGCGCAGCTGCGTTCTAAGAGGAAAGCACTCCAGCGCAGCGCGTTCGACACAAACATCAAGTATAAACGAAGGGAAAACAAACAATTTCCGATATAACTACTACCCTGCAGTAAAGTGTTTTGGATAAGGCTGCAGCTAGTATATGTGGTAAGACTGCAATAGTCTAATACGAGATTTAGCAAGGACATTTGTGTATTGTGGGAAGGTTTATATGGACTGCTCTATCGGCTTATATGTTCAGGTCAACTTTCTTGTTTAGTTATCGCCTACATAGGTTCCATTTGCGCGATGGCACAACGACCGGATCAAATTAAATCTAAATTAGCTGGAGAAGAAAATGTAAACTTGGGAATAACCTTAATGATTTCGACTGGATTTTTTCCAAGACTTGTTTATGCAAAATTGATTTAAGTAAAAAGAACACTGAATCTAGGGAAAAGCATATTTTGCTTCTACCTGGTTAGGACAGGCATGTTTCAAAATGTATGTCGAGAAGAAAAACGTTTTCCAAATATTTATGCTGCATTATGCATTTTTTTATTTGTGGGCGAAACCGAAATTGTATCACTGTGCGATGATAGCGTTTGTACCCGACTATTAGCCCCGAGAGCGAACACAAGCGTCGCTGCGGTCGCTGCGCCCTGATTGGGTGAGGTGTACCGTGACGTCAGGGGGATGACTCCGCTCCGCGATCTCGCATCGGCTCGCGTCCCAGCATCGGTTTCCTGGTTTGGCGTTGTATGCCGCAAGCTCTTCGAGGAGCTGGACTTCGTATACCCGGTGTACAAGACGTTGAGTTAGGCCGGTATTGACGTGCTTCCGTACATTTTATAAGCCTGTTTGTCCCTTTTACCTTTAAAATTGGGTTACAAATCCCGAAAGCTATCGACGGAGGCAATTCCGCCGATGAACCTCCCCGTCCGTCCACACGACACAAGAAGATGTTGCGAGGGGTCGGTGAAGCGGTGTCGTAAGTGTTTCAGACGTTGGAATTCGGGTCCTTGCATGTCGATGGTTGGGGAGAATATTACATCCCGCTCTGCAGGCATTTCAAATGGCGTTTATATCAAGGGCCTTTGGGTGGTCGGCAAATTAGCTCGCGACCTTGACTCTGCGCGTGCCAATCTGCATGCGCTGGTTTGCAGGTGTTTTAAAGGCACTGGGTCTGAAGGCATTTGAAGTGCACGTGAAACAGGGTTGTTTTACATAAATGTAGCTCCTTCGTTAATTAATTAGATTGTTCATACACGTATGCAGGCATATTTTTTAGAAGATGCACAATTACTCGAAATTAGTTTGTATGGCAGCAGGAAAAACGGCCGAATTGCCTCCAGCTGCCTGCCCAAAATAGGCACAGCAATAGGACTTTAATTTGGAATGTTTATACTTTTTCCTGACATTCTTTCTTTATTCCAGCCTTGGGTATTCAGAAAATACACCATTTAGTTTCAATTGTCATTTCCAAATAAAATAGACACTGATGCAGGTCCCCAAAAGATTCCTCAGCCTCCAAACCCCCTACAGCCGGACTCTCTGACAACAGAGGAAAACAGGAATAAAAGCAAGCATTCGAACGTCTGTCCAGTGGTAGATGCAGCACTAGTAGCAGAAAATGTGGAACCTGTGAAGGGCGACATTTTGGTATTTTAGCTTCAGGACAATTCAATTTAAGTAAAATCTCAATTTTAGGGCTTAAGGAACTAATAACGAGCTATACACCTTCGCTTACGTTTATTATACATTACTTGAGGGTTGATATAAACAAGTCCACAGATACCACCCGAGTAGTCCATTGATATACTATCCGAATCTAGCATTATGCCGTTTACGTGACCGCATATTGAATGCGGCAACTGGATTCAATGCGACTAAGTCGCATTCGTGTAAACGTGGTTTCTGTTCTTTTTCGACATGTATGGTGTATGTAACGATAGCGGTGGTGAACGATGGACGTTTTTGTTGGAAGATGGCGGTCGTCTTTCTGCATCTATGATTTGGTTATACCGGTGGTCCTGTGGTATAAGCGTTTTGTTGGAAAGACGGCAGTCGCCTACGTCATCGGACGCAAAAGCATACCAGCCACACCGAATCATATCGGCAAGCAAAGTGGCTGCCAGTATAGACAGACCCGGAGCCATAGCGGTGCCGGTATCTCCAGTTATGCAGAACGCCAAACCAAACTAGCTGCATGCATAACACAAAGAAATTATGGTGGTGTCATACCAGAACTGTACAAGCAACAGGTTAGTTTCTTGTACGTTTTTCCAATAGGGAAAGGTCAAATGCGAGCAATGTATATAATAAATGTTCCTTTTTTTTTTTTTTTACTTTGCCTCTGCACTTGGGCTGTCTTACTTGTGATTCGCTTCCCATGGCCCAGGCTGTATTTAGCATGTTGCACGAGCAGTATGCAGCTTTTCTGCTTCGGCGATCTTGTTTAAAAACAAAGATACAAAAAAATAGTATACATAACCTGCCAATTCATTCAGACCATCAGCAGCATTTATTGTGCGAGATGTAAATATATAGTGATGCTCCTGCAATTGTGGCCGTATTTCTTTATTTTCACATACCAGCTCCGATTCATGCGTTGCCTGCCCTGTCAACCATGCTTAAAATGTGGGTTGAAATTCGATCGCCTGTAGCTACAGGCCATACCTCAATAAAGGCACATATAAAAATTTACATTTCCTACAAAAAACACGCCACAAAAAAAAAAAAAAAAATAATAGAAAGGAGCGCGCCGGCAGCTAGCGTCGTCACAGCCTCCACAGGGCGAGCGGGGCGAGTCGGGGAAAAATTCTCGCCGTGACGTCACCCCGGTTTGCCGTAAGGGGGCGCCACGCGAACTTCTCGGGGCTAATACTCCGTTCATTCCTAAGCTAAGGAGACTACGGTGAAGGTGAGGGAGCCGCGAGCCGCACTTTAACACGCGAAGAGCCGCAGCTTGGCCACCCCTGGTCTATAATATCTCGTTTGAAGCCGCCCTTTTTACGGGATCGATTGTTATCGATCCGTATGATAAGACAAAAAAAAAAGATTAATGCCTTTTTATGGTATATATATATATATATATATATATATATATATCTATATATATTTATTTATTTATATATAATCGTAAAATTATAATCGTAATAATATCTATCATTCTCTGTCGGAAGTTGGAACGTTGGCCAATGTTTGATATATCATTGACGTGACGCCCTTTCTTGTCCTTATTTCTTCATTTTCTTCTGTACGCTCTCTTTACTTGCGCATGAAAAAAAGTTTTGGATGATTTTGAAAGTAAATATTATTTATTAAAGACATTAATTAATTATAGGCAAAATACACCGAGGAACAAATCAACAGAGCCGTTTTCCAACGTCGCAAGTACTCTCGGGATCAGTTTTGCCTATCCGTCCTTCTTGTGTTTTTCAATCTTTCAAACATATCTGTGGATGTGCATCGTACCGGCGTGCGGTCGTGTATCACTACTGCGTGATGCACGTTAAAGAACCCCCCCAGGCTAGCGGTTGTACTGCACTGGCTAAATTTCTCATCTACAGCTGAGACACCCGACGCCCATTGGGGCTGGTCACTAACTTCCGTTTGTATAAACATACACACACCACAATTAATTGTTTAAACATTACCTGTTTCATTTTTCATTCTTAAATCTCAGTTACACGAACTCGCGTTGCAGAAATTCTTCAGAGATAAAGCTTTTAACTACCTAGAAAAACAAATTTACAATTGCTCCTTAAAAAAAAAAAAAAAAGAAAAGCAGTACGGTACGTGTGACAATGTTAGTTAGTAGTCACGCATACATGCGTTCTTCCTTTCGGTTATCCACAATCGCTCCCCCAGCCTCCCCCCCTCCAAAAAAAAAAAACACAAAAAAACACCGCCAAGTTTTTGCCTGAATGTAGCGCTAGCGGTACGGGCATGGTGCCAAAGTTTCAGAGCTTGCCACTGTCAAACTCGGATATTATAACCGAATTTTATCGGTTTTCAATGAAAAAATGGCAGCCGGCGAAGCCTACGAATACAAGGCGACGACTGGCGTCAGGTTTTTCACATTGAAACTTACAGAGAATCTCTTATAACTTCTGACTATGATAACGAAAAGTTCTGAAACTTTGGCATCCGGTTCGGACCGCTAGCGCTACATTCTGATGGAGTCTGAAAAAATTGGTTTGACGGTATGTTTATGCAGCCTAAACTTAGTCCGCCTCAACGGACAACTTGTCTCTCAGCTGTAGATGAGCAATTTAGCCAGTGCAGTACAACCGCTAGCCACGCAGGGTGATAGACGACCGCACGCCGGTACGACGCTCAACCACATCGAAGCGGGCAGGGGTAGAGATCGAACCCAGGATCCATGGGTTCCGCAGCGCGAGCTTTCGCTCCATGTGCCCCGAGCTGGAGTGCGCTAGCCCACTTGGCCACCGATCTCCCTGGACGGAGACTAACCGCCGAATTCAGAAACCTCACTCAAACTACACTCAAACTGAAGGGCCCCTCCACTTCCTCGAGGAAGGCGCGAGGGCCGGCGCTGGCTAATCGCGAGGACGGATCCGCCGTCGCGATTGGCCAGCGCCGGCCCTCGCGCCTTCCTCGAGGAACTGGAGGGGCCCTTCAGTTTGAGTGTAGTTTGAGTGAGGTTTCTGAATTCGGCGGTAAGCGTTCAGCGATGCGTAGTTTATTTTGCAGTAAAAAAAATAATAAAACACTATTTATTTTTCGGTTGCACTTTGTACCCTCCCCCCTACCCCCCTTTTTGTCTTTGTTCGACAATCCTTTCCTTGTTCAGATGAATTCCATTATAGGGCGGGGTCACTTTTTAGGCCAATAACCCCCCCCCCCCCCCCTCCCCCAAGCACTCGGCAGCAGTCGTGTGTTCACATTCCTCTAAAAGTCACTTTTCTTTCCCTGGTTGTTCTCTCTGCCTTCATTGCGAGTGCACTATGCGGATTTGGCGGCTACGGTGGCTACGGTGGCTACGAAGGTCACAGTTTTGTAATCGTAGGCTCCGGGCACGGGTTTGGAGGCATCTTTTAACACGAAGGTTACAGAGGCTTCGGTCTGCACCACAGTTGCTCTACGGCTGATTTTTTTGGATACGGTGGATTCGGAGGTTTCGGTCACGGGGACTTCGGCGGATACGGCAAAACCTCTCACGACGCTCAAAAACAGGTTTTCAATAAATTGGAAGATGTCAACACAAATGTCAAATCTCGATTCTGGTGGATATAATGCCGTGGATATCTTACATACCTTACATTGTGTTCTAAAACAAAAGTGTTTGTATGAAACCCACCCCCTGCAATAATGCCTCACGGCGAAGCAGTTTTTTTTTCTGTAAATAAATAAAAAAAATATATGCACGTGAAAAGCAATATAAGATCCTAATTGGGTTCAAGCAAGAACAGGAATGAAACGGAATTTGGTGGAAGGTATCCAAGAAACTCCGAAAAGGACAGCCGACGTTTCGCTTAGATGTTCAGCCTCTACGGCAGATGTCTTTTTTTTTTTTTTTTTTTTTTTTTTCAGAACACACGTTTTGTGGTATTTTTCTGAGAGGACAAAACATTTTCTGGAAATCCTGGACAAAACAGACTAAAATCTTGATAGTGCTTTTTTTTTTTTTTTTTTTTCAAGCTCGTCCGTTAGTGCATATTACATGGCAAGGCATGCCAACACGACCGGTTTGGTTGGCGACATAAAAAAGAAAAATCACAAACGCAACTTTTCGAAATTAAGCCAATAACACTCATCCCCCAAAAGAAATCAAATCCAGAACCACTCGGTCCGCAGCCCAATTTTCTCCAACTCCGACGCACCAGCTGGGCGACTTTGAACGCGCACCGGATAAAACACTCTACTACGGCCGGTAGTGCGGGGCGTTGATTAAGCATTTTAACCCCATTTATCGCCACCCTTTAATTGATTAATTTATCGATTATTCGGTTCGTTCATTTCGACGCAAAAGTTTTTTTTTTATGTCTTTTTTTTTTTTTTTGCATCTGCTGAATATGTGAAAAAGGCGCCGTATAGAAACGTTCGATGATGAATCAACCTCGATGTATATTTGAGAACAGTTAAAAGGAAATGCATTCGCACTAACAGATTGTTACTTCACAGCTGCATGCGAGAAAGTAATTCGTTGATATTCTGCAACAGGAGTTACTTCCTTTGAGTGTTCGCAGTAGTCTCCACGGCGCCAAACTAACATTCACACGGCGTTGAAGTGACTGGGGTGTGTCTAACCATTTCGACTTGTTTCGAGTTATAAATCTCGCTCTTGCTGTTTACTTTGAATTGAAGTTTTACCTAACATTTGCCTTTCATGTAGACTAGACACACCCGTCCAGGCCTGAGTGGTGAAAGTGTTTAATTTGTACCTACTTTTGTTCGTCACAGTTTTACCGACTACACGGTTAACAAATTAGGTGCGATTAAAACATTAATCGATTAATCGGTAAGTTAATCGATCAATTGCCCAGCACCATACTACCAGAGTTACATGAGTATTCCTTGCAGTACAGGTGATGTTAAAGAAGAGGCTATGGAAACGAGTAAATACTACGTTCTTCTTCACTCCGCGAAACAACACTTTAGTGTCTTCTAAACAAATGTAAACAATCGCTCTTCAATAATGCATTCAATGCGTTATAGAATTTTAGTGATAAAGGTTAACTGACAATTGTTATCTTCAATATGGTGGATGGCAAAAGGGCGACTACGGCTGTTAATCTAGGCCCGTCACCTTTTCTAACCTAGAAGCTTTAGTCATATTTAGACAAATAAACCGTAATCTAAATTGCGGCCTCATTTTAGATGTGGAAAATCGGTGTCCGAAATGAGGGGCCATAAAACTGGAATTTTAAAGTTGACGAGTGTCAGATTTATGAGCGCATATAAAGTAATGAACATGTTAGTATGCACTGCCTCTCGTATGTAGTGTTACAATATTGGCATACTTTAAGTGCCATATAAAGTAGCGGCAAAATACCCCCGTGGTAGCGCACATTGGGAAGTCTGTCATTTGCATTCGTGACCGATGTCTTTGGGTAGCGTCTAATTCTCAACGAACAAAAAAATATTCGAGAAATACTGGGCAAATAATTCTTAACCATACCAATTTATGTCGAATTAGGTGTCTACATGCTTGGTGGGCAAATGAAATGTTAATACAGAAAGAACACGCTGGGGTAAAAGGATAAGTGATCGGTCCGTTTGAAATATGAAGCTTCATAATTTAGGGCTTCATAGTTCTTGCACAACTAAAAAAAAGAAAATGCTTTCAGAGAATAGCGATTGTTGCTCAAGAGCAGCAAGAACATTACAAGCGTAGATTAGCGAGGTACAAAATAATAGGACAATTATACTGTGGCCATAGGCGAGAGTAATTTTTGAGCCGATAGGGACATTTAGAGCCGCGTAGTAGGTATATATATATACACACACATATATATATATATATATATATATATATATATATATATATATATATATATATATATATATATATATATATATATATATATATATATATCACGAGTATAATAACAAAAAATATTATGGGTCCTACAAGGTTCCGAGGTTTTACAAGAACCTCAGAACTCATGTTTCTTTTGCAAGAATGTTCGGGTAATGATTTAATGACACCATATGAAGCGGGCACTTCATTAAGAGGAGGATCAATGTTCTCGTTTGCTAAGGTGTCTTTTACCAACCAAGAAGTTGTAAGCGGAGAAAACGTCTTGACCCGAATGGCCGAAAATTACGGGCCCTTTTTTTCTTTTTTGGAACGCTGTTCACGTATTTTAGTCACGATGGAATGCCCACAATTGCTCTTCTGGAGGCTCAGAAATAACGACTTTGCGCAAACCCTTCATTATATCTCCATGAGTCAGCAAGTCGAAAGTACGTCACATTGACGCTTTCTGTTTATGCTAGATGGCGCAATTTCTTTAGCGAATATAAAATCCGAGAAGAACACCGGGTTGTACAGGGACAACGAAGTGCACTTTTAAGAAATACGGCCGATCTGGAGCTGAATACACAAGTACAATGAAGACAACGGTATGTAAACTTTACGCAGCGCGTTACTTTCGCTTACAAATACGCCTGTATGCTCCATGTGCATTTCTTGTGCCCAGTCGCCAATTTACTTTCTTGATTTAAAGAAACTGACTGACATATCTATATGTTTACTCTGATTTCACAATTCCGGCCACCCCATACCAAATGTTTTCAATTTAGTTTGTGTTATATTTCTTAACAAGAGACTAAAACAATTAATCTGAGCCGCATTTGTTTATGATATCCTCATTCTAAGTTCTAATTAAAAGTATATTTCGCGGTAGAGAATTATAGGACTTGTCTCGAGATGTTTGTTCCGCTGAATTACTAACGGTCTGCGTAAGCATTTTTATAATATGCCTTAATTTGGCTGACTCAGGCGTTTCTAGAGAATCGTCATTGAGAAACGTCGCACTGAGAGGGACTGGAACTTCCTAAATGAGTGGTTAATTGATGACTTTATGATGAAGGATAAGTGATCAATAAAGCCCCCACCATTGTAAGGCATTGTGGTTCAGCGATAGTTGCACTAGATTTCCTTTTTTCTGGCGGCAGGACCATGCGATCGGGCTGACACCTAAACGAGCAGCTCTAGTAACCCTGGGTATGGCACACCGGTTGGTGTATGTTATACAGTTTAATTTATAAATATGCCACATATTTTTCGGTGTTTGTTTATAAGGAAAATCGGCGAATGGATTTCGGTGTTTATATGTTTTTTTCAAATATCGCTGTATTTTTTGATTTGCATCGGACGGAAGCTAAAAATGCTGGTTATCGGGGAAGCAATCTCACGAAAAGCTAAGAGTCCACATCTATAGGAGCAGCCCTAGCTGAAACATAAATTTCCCAAAATCGGTGATTTTGCGGTTTTAGCCGATTTTGCCTTTTTGACACGGATGGATGTTTATCGGTGTTTTTTGGTTAAAAGTTAAAACCGAACAGTCGGTTTACTAAAAATAATATTAGGTGTTACTTTATATGAAAGCTACGTATGACCACGCCATTTTTTTGTGGTACTCTTCGCTTTATTAAAATTTTCTTAAATAATTACTGGCATGTGCGGCTGCTTAACGTTATTTTCACTGTTTTTTAGATAAGACGAAAGCAGCACTCTGTCAGAGGCACCTATCGTCATCCACGCCCAGCGATGTGACGTTTTATTTAAAAGACTTTCCCAAACGTTTTTTTTTTCATTTTTTTTCTTCCAAATGATTTCTTTTTTTAAGTTTTCAAAGTACCACGGTGATGTTTATTATTTATTTATTTATTTATCAATACTGTAGGTCATTGAAGACCCATACAGAAGTGGACATTAGTACAAACAAGAAGCACTACAGCGGTATAAGACATTCGATAAAAAAAAAGACACAAAAAGAAAAACGTATAGGCGGAATGTTATGCTAGAGCATAGAAGTGAGAGTCTCGGCAAAAGACTGCGCTGATGTACTATTTACGATTTCTTCTGGTAACTTATTCCAATCATCAATAACGCGGGGGAAAAAGGAATATTTAAACGTGTTGTTTTGGGCTGAATACGGCCTGATCGTCTTGTTATGGTTGGTTCGCTTTGAGTGCACAAAGGGGGCCTTGATGTATTTTTCTTGTTCTATATTTATTTGTTGTTGGTACAGTGCGTACAAAAACTTTAGGCTAGCAATTTTTCTTCGATCTTTTAGGGTGTCCAACTTTGCGTTCGCAAGCATAGCGGTAACGCTAGCCCTCCATGAGTAATTAGAATAGATGAACCTTACTGCGATCCTTTGAACTTTTTCCAGCTTATTGTCAAGGTAATCCTGATACGGACTCCAGATAATACTGGCATATTCCAAAACTGGTCTGACCAGTGCCTTGTATGCTGACAGTTTAGTTGCAGACGTAGAGTTTTTTTAATTTTCTTCTCAAGAAGCCCAACTTCTTAAATGCATTACTGCATACGTTTGTGACATGTGTCTCCCACTTAAGGTTACTGGATATTGTAACTCCCAGGTACTTTATTTCATTTACTTTATTAATAGTTTTATTATCTAACATATATGAGAAGTCTAACGGGTTTTTCTTGTTAGTGATAGTGATAACAGCAGTTTTGTCGTGATTGATTTTCATACCCCATCTCTTACACCAAAGGCTTATGTTTTGCAATGATTTGTTAAGAATTATCTGACTCTCAGGTCCAGCTATGGTTGTATATATGACGCAATCGTCGGCGAAGAGTCTCACTTTCACAGTTGGATCAACACAAGCCGGCAAATCATTTACATAAATCAAAAATAGCAATGGGCCAAGCACTGACCCCTGTGGCACTCCGAAAAACACATCCAGCATCCCAGAGGTACTACCGTTCAGTGTAACATACTGTTTGCGTTTGACAAGGTAACCATAAATCCAGGAAATCAAAGCATGACTAATTCCAACTGACTGCAACTTACTTATTAATTTCTGATGGGGCACACGGTCAAAGGCTTTTGATAGGTCTATAAAAATGGCATCTGGGCCCGTTTGCTCGAACCATTAACCGCGGCTAAAGTTAGCCGCAGTACCTAGGAGAGGGATTTTGAGATCACGTGACTGGGGCTCGGTAGGGATGCGGGGAAACATGGGGGTGCCCCAGTGAGTGAGCGCCGCTCGCTTTGGAAATAATATGTCGTTGTGGTTGCAATATCGGGCGCGTTAGTCAGCAATGAATGGTGCAGGAGGCCTTTGCTTTGCCTTACCTCACTTACACCGCAAAGCATGGGCAATGACATCGCCGCATTTTTTAGATAGTGTTTCGATTCTGGGCACTCCTAAGCCTAAATGAACGCGATAATTGTCGGCATAGCAACGTCTTTGGAAAGCGGATTGTTGATAGCAAACAAAAGCAGACGGCGTCCCAACAGACCTTTATTTCTAAATTATCCAAGCACCGAGGTGCATGCCACGACTGTAGTTGCACGCATCGCACGTGCTGGCGTCTGCAGTAGTAACCGTTCTAAAGCAAAACGTATAAAACAAATTTTGCCTTGCACGCGCGTTCGTTAAAGCCTTATTATGATTTTTTACTTCAAATCTTTTATAAGAGGAAGGCCAGCGCGCGTGAACCGTAGAATCAAACTTCCAGCCTTCTCCTCGCGATGCTTGGATAATTTAGAAAAAAGTATGTTGGGACGCCGTCTGCTTTTGTGTGCTATCAAGAATCCGCTTTCCGAAGACGTTGTCATGCCGACAATTATCGCGTTCATTTAGGCTTAGGAGTGCCAAGAATCGAAACACTATCTAAAGAATTCGGTGATGTCATTTCCCATGCTTTGCGGTTTAAGTGAGGTAAGGCAAAGCGAAAGCCTCCTGCACCATTTCTTGCTGACTAACGCGCCCGATATTGCAGCTACAACGACATATTAGTTCCAAAGCGAGCGGCGCTCACTCACTGGGGCACCGCCATGTTTCCCCGCATCCCTACCGAGCCAGTCACGTGATCTCAAAATCCCTCTCCTAGGTACTGCGGCTAACTTTAGCCGCGGTTAGTGGTTCGAGCAAACGGGCCCAGTTTGTTGTCTATCGTTAATAGTAAGTGCAAAATCGTGGGTAACCTCTAGGAGTTGCGTTACCGTAGACAATCTTGCCCGGAACCCGTGTTGATGTGAATAAAGAACATTGTTTTCTTCTATGTGTTTAGTTATCGCCTTGCATATTATGTGTTCAATTAACTTGCATGTCGTACTTGTCAGTGAAATGGGTCTGTAGTTAGTGATTAAGTGTTTATTTCCTGTCTTGTGAATCGGGACAATCTTAGCACAACGCCAATCATCCGGTAGCCGTGAGGATCGCAGTGACTCAACAAAAATTAGACATAGATAATGCGAGAGCCACTCTGCATATCTTCTTAAAATTGTGCCAGAGATTCCATCAGGTCCAGCAGACTTTTTTACGTTTAGATTCAGTAGTAACGATAGGATTCCGGGCTGAGTAATCTCCAAGTTTGGCATTACAGGCACTTCAATATTTTCTGGTTCACATTCATCTTCGAGGGCTCTAGAAAATACAGACTGAAAAAAATAATTGAAGCCTGAAGATATGGTTTCTGGGTCAACTGTGATAGCGCCATCAATTTCGAACTGTGAAACATGGCTTTCTCGTCTCGACAGATATCGCCAAAACTTTTGGGGGTCATGTATGAGAAAATTTGGTAGGGTAATATTGAAGTATGTACCTTGCCCTAGCCGAGTTGATTTCTAATGTCAATTCTCGTGATAGTTCTTGTACCTCGAGCTTGTTTCTACGTCTCCGCTTCAGACGGCGTTTCATGTGTATAATATTTCGCGTTATCCACGGGTTCATGCGGTTTATCGTTTTCTTTCTGTTAAGAACGAAGTTCGTTTCACAGTATGTTATTATATCTTTAAACTTGCACCACATTTCATCAACGTCGCACATATGGCTGAATTGGTCGAATTGGGTTTCTAGATATTCAAGGATACATACATCATTGGCCATCGCATAATTTTTTACCGTAACAGTAAACCGCTTGTTTGGTTTAGTATTACACAATGGATAGGTACAGACTAGTAATTTGTGATCGGAAATTCCATCTTCGACCGTAACCTTGAACTCTTTTAGGTAATTGCTCACAAACAGCAGATCTAGAGTAGAACTCGCTGTTCCGGATATGCGGGTTGCTTCCAGCACCAATTGGTCTAGACAAAAGCTGAGTGCGCTTTGCAATAGCTGTTCCGAGCTTTCTTCATCTATCTTATCATTTGTTAACGTGGTCCAGTTGATGCCGGGTAAGTTAAAATCACCTGTCAATATCAGTTTAGTTCTATCGTTAACTTCTGCACAAAGGTACTCATGTAAATCAATTAAGTACTGAAGAAGAGCCTTAGGCTGTCTATAAATTCCGCCAACCAAAATGCTCGTTCCAAACATATTTACTTTGCACCAGATGCTCTCGTGATTTGGTATTCCATCAAGTTGTACAAAGGATATTCCATTTTTTATTACCATTGCCACACTGTTCTACTACACATTGGCCTCATCGACGGGTGCTAGGGTTTAAAGGTGCCTCGCGATAATTTTTAAGGTGTCGCGACCCTTATAAACATTTCATTATCGTGAATGGAATGAAGAAATATTTTAAATGAACAGGACTATATTTACACCTTTTAACACATTTCTTGAGCGTACTGCCTAACGCATCCCGGGATTTCAGCAAGGTTTCTCGTTGATGCCGTATAATGTTTATTTGTTTTTCCTCCTTGCAGCTCTCGTTTATTTTCTTCTGCCTGCTCATCTCCGGAGCACTTGCTATTCACCTTCTCCACCACAAAAAATACGGCCATGGATTCGGTGGTGGCTATGGTGGTCACGGCGGAGGGTACGGCGGTGGGTACGGCGGTGGATACGGCGGTGGATACAGTGGATACGGTGGATACGGTGGCGGATATGGTGGTGGCTACAAGTACAAGCAAATCTATGGAGGGTTCAACCGCGGCTATGGCAGCTACGGCGGGGGATTCTACGGATAACGAAGCAGTAAAGCACCAAGTTAAAGAACGTACGATGTTATAAATGATTGCCCAATAAATTACTCAGACCATTCACATTCATCTTCACTGCGTCACTAGGCTACGGGATGAAAACAATCTGGCATCGCGCGTTAGATTGCCACTGTAAGCCGTTATCACACCATCTGTTTGGCCCGGGGATTCTTGACGCCACTCTTTGATAAACCACTCGTGTAACGCTGTGTTTAAACTCTTTATGGACTTAAGGCAAGATCCCGAAGACACTACACTCCAGTTGTCACAACACAATGGGGACTTCTGTGGCATGTGAATGTCCTTTGTTTTGTAGAACAATTAAATGACTTCAGCAAAAACGAACACTGGCAAATTGTACCCCTTCTTCGCTTTAAATTGACTCAGTTTGCCTGTTCTTGCATTGCGCTACCGCGATGTCCATGATGTTTAGGGACACCCTTAAAAGTATAGTCAGGACATTAATATTGTTATATAAGTTTTAATTAAGGGTTTCATATTGAGGGGCAGGTATCACAATATTGTAGAGGTGAAATAATAAAGTAGTTTTAAGTATTGACCGCTTCATTCAACCTTGCCTACTTTTTTTAGTTTGTCTTATTCGGACAAAAATGTCAGGCAGGCCAGGACGGCGTGGTGACACAAAGGAGGAAGGCGGCATGCATAAGCTGAAAGTTTTCAATCTCTCGGGGGAGGGTGGAAGGGGGGGGGGGGGGCGGGGGGGCGGGGAGGAGGGGCTTCGACGGATTCGCTTTACCCTCTCTCTCTCTCTCTTTATATATATTTCCAGTTCGTGACGCAGTGGTGTCTCCGGCAGGGACATTCTAAAGAAGTCGTGTGTATGTGCACATATATCGTACAAATAAGAAATAACACTACACAGAGAGCTGGTCAAAGATTGAGTCCGCCGAAGCCAGTGGCCGGGATGGTCCAATCGGTTAAAAAGTCGCTCGCCTAGGCGAAGATTGCGGGTTCGATGTCCGCTCCTGGCTCAATTTTTCGCCAACTCTCTTTCCATTTCCCTAACTTTAATGTATTAAATTCAATAATCTCCCCTCTTCGTTTATAAATATATATATAAAGAGAAACAAATTTTGAGCAAAACACCAAGGGAAGTTTAATTCGACGGTTTGACCTGAGACATGTCTTCGTCAGTAAAATAAAAACAATGGGCTAACAAAAATTAGAGAAAGGTTTGTACTGTAAAAACAAATTTCAGATATGTTAATCTTAAAACGAAATGCACAGCTGAATGGTGTCCCCATTAGACCCTGCGTAATGGGGACATTATATACAGGATCTAATGTCCCCATCATACCAAATTAATATAACTGAATGCGGGTCGTGTATAACTTGTTTCCGAAAGCATGCCTCGCACAATATTACCGTGCTACTGCTGGTTAAATATTTTTAACCACTGCGAAATATGACTTCCCTTTACGGGAAACTGTCTCGGTATAACGGTAGAGCCTTTCAAAACTAGAAAAACGCGGACTCTGTGAAAAGCAATCAAACATTTCATCATATGTGGCAAGAAATTTAAAGACGCACTACCAATTTACAGATGGGATTTCGTCGAGAAAATGATTATTAAAAAAAAATAATTTTGCTGTGCAAAATTGCAATGAGAAGTCAAGCTTTTGATACAGGAGCAGCCGAATAAATATACGAGTGTGCTTAATTTAGTTTAGTTATCTTGTCAGTTTTGACCGCAAACATGACTCTATGCATATTACTGCGTCCTAGTACTAAAGTAGCACTTACTATTGTTTTGTCTATGATACGGCTGGAGGAGTACTCACATGCGAGGTTCCAACTTACTCCTTCCTGTCTCGAATGTCGAAGTTGAAGGGGACGAAGACGTTTAGGGTATTGAAGACAGAACGGCAGAAAAAGAAAGAGGAAAGGGTTGTTTGATCAAACCAAAAATAAAAAGAACCCGAGGCTTGATGCTAGTTTGGCTATCCCATAGCAAAAAGCGAAAAGAAAATACCTTCATCCTTGCCTTTTTCAGCACCCCCTCATAAAGTTGAGACAACACCCAAGTAGAGAGCTACTGTGGAGCCAGTCTGGCGCTCGGAACCCGGTGGCCGGTGGCCTGAGTCCGCGGTCGTCGGTCGCCGAAACTTCTACTTCTCGGTCGTGTCTGGTGGCGCCTTCGAATTTTGCCGCCTGTTGCCCCCATTGAACAACAACACATCGGCGAAAACACGTAGTTGTTATTTTATCTTTTTTGTTGGGATGCTTTTTTTTTCTACAAAAGCTTTTTTTTTTATTCGCCGGGGGAATGCTTTAAAGGGTAACTGCAAAGAAAAAAAAAGTGTTTTTTTTTAAACAGCATAATTGGGACAAGCATGTCACAAAACAAATATTCTCCGAAAAAACAAACTTTTTCTAGCAATATTTACGCCGCAGGACCTAATTTAGTCGGGGTCACAACTTCTCCACATTCAAAACTCCCGCTCTTTCGACGCGCGCGGAGTGGCTGTAATACGTCACTTCGTGACGTATAGCAGCGACTCCGTGACGTAGAATACCAACGTCGTGGCGCGCGATTTAAAACGGACGAAATAGCCGCAAACTAAAATCAGTCTCGCGCAATAAATATTGCTGTAAAAAAATTTGTTCTTGCCAGAAAAATTGTTTCGTGACATGCTTGTCCCAATTACGCTGTTTAAAAATATACTTTTTTTTTTCTTTACAGTTACCCTTTAAAGCGCCTTTCCATGGCTTTAGATACGTCGCAGCTAAGTGAAGCGCAGGTTAAAATGTTTCGGTATGGTGAATGTATGGGTAATGGTGCCTGGAATGCGTCTCCGACTGGTGTGTTTACCGCGCACAAAAAAGTGGTCCCTCCATCTCCACCTGATGACGTCATAGAAGTGTCATGTTGTCGCCGGTTGCGATCCTGGCGGCGTCCCAACAGTTGTGGCACCTGTATGGCAGACGCCTGTCCTGCTGCAGGTCGCTCTCCACTGTGACAGTTCACGGAAGCTACAGCAGCCGAAAGTTGGGACGCCTGGGACATTCTGACGACAGCGACACTCGCGTTCGCTCGCGCTTTTCGCCAGCATTTCAACGGTCAACCGCCAGGATCGCGACAGTCAGCAGCATGACACTCCGACTTCTGTGACGTCATTTGTTGCCACTTCGGGACCACTTTTGATGTATGGGCGGGATAGGACGCTAAACACACCGGTCGGAGACGCGTTCCAGGCACCATAGTATGGGCCTTGCTCCGTACGCCAGAACGCCCACGCGGCTAAACGAGAACTCCCCTGACGAAGGCTGTAGCAGTTTGGCGCCGGAACCGGCCGCGGAGGAGTGGCGATTACTCAGCACGGAATGGTAGATTCACATTTCGGCTTCGAATACAGACCATTAGAAACGAAGTAATACAAATTCCCACTAATTCATCCCTTTGTAGGTGCACCCGCAAACGCTGCACTGTGATGGCCACCGCCCGGCAGGGTGCTTGTTGCCGGAAGTGTCCCGCCGCCGTAGTGCTACAAAACGACGGGTGTTCCCGTCGTTTCGAAGCACGACGGCGGCGTGGCACTCCCGGCAAAGAATACAGCGAATGCATATTTTCGTGTTTTGTGCATGGATTCCGTTGACCCCGTCGTCTTGTGCGTGGCATGCTCTGGTTGACGCTACTGTTTATGCAAGCGGATATTGAACTTTGTCATTTCCGTCAAGGTGTTAATCGACGATTTCACCTTTTGCGAGCACAGTTCGAGTGACACATTACTCGTATCCAATACGAAAGCTAAATTTAACTGACGTCGTCGACGGAAGGGAAAAAATACAAAAAGAAACTGTGGATGTTCCGGTTACTTTGTTAGGTAATGCAAAGATGCTGCCCATTACGAAAAGTTTCGCCACAACTCATTTATTAATTACCCCATTCATACACTTGGCTTCGTTGCGAGCGTTCGAATGAGAGAGTGTAAGCCCGCTTTTTGTTTGCCAAGATGTCATACCAAAAACTAGAATTTAGCCTTCCTAATCTCGCGTGCTAGTTTTCCTTTAATCCTATCTGGCCTAAGCACCCCTAAAGAAAGAAATTTTTGAAAAGGTTTACGACGTCCCAAGAACTCGTTAAGCTCGTGAAGAACGGCCTCGCCTCAAACACTATCGCCCCCTGCCTCACAAAAGGGCAAGCGGGCGATGAAGAACTTTTTCGAAGGTTGTTCATAGCCTTATCTCTCGGTTGCTCGGAGTAACTGAGCAGCCGAGAGAGAAGCGAGCGGAGCGACAGGGCGATCGCGAGCTCGGGAGTTTGGCGACGTTCGTGAGATGTAACCACGTGACCGCGGACACTTATACCCTATTCACACGGCAGCGTAAAGGTACCTTTAGCACATGTACCCGTAGTAAAGGGAGCTGGAGATCGTGATCGCATGGCGCATAAAGGTCCGTTTCGCTAAGGGAGGTCCTGTGTTAAACGGAGCTCTCCAAGCTCCCTTTACAGCTACAGGGAGTAGCCTCGGACCCACGAACTCAAAATAAAAATCACAGATATATAAATATATATTGTTTAATGCATTATACAAAGTGAATATATCTAAGTATAAAATTATGAAATGATTGTGAACAAAATTGTGATGGAATAATACATTACCGAGGAACACATACTCCAGCTAGCAGGTAGCAGCGGAGGCACGTAGAAGTTAGAACTCCTACGAACCCGAACCCGATGGACCACTGCGAGCTCTTTTTCGAGGTTGTAGAGAAGTCGTCCGACTCTCCCGCCCAGGACCTTCTATCCTCGTCGTCGTCTATTCCTTTCGATTGCGTGACTGGCGTAACCGTGAGACTCCGACGTGGTTCATTTCTACCGGGCACTATTTAACTACATGAATGAGAACTTTGGGGGAAAATAAAGCTGCTAAACAGAAAAAGGTCGCCCACCTCGCAATGGAAACTCGTAAACAGAGATGATTCAGGGCCAGTGTTGTCAGACGTTTTAAAGCAAGACTCATTTAGGCGCGCCCTTATACTTACAGAAAATAAAATAAAGTGCCGCAAAAGCAAACACAAATAATATCAAGGTTTTAGATGTGATATTTCACACGCAGCAATCAAAGACTGAGCGTCAAACCGATTTCGAGGAATAATTTTTATCACGTGCTCTTCTCGCGGTTTAGCAGGAATGCAATCGACATCAACTTAAAGTGCTCCGTTTATTTATCGAGTGATCAAAAACGTTGTTTACTACAGTACCTTCAGCTAAGGGACCTAAGCCAAAGGTGCCTTTACGCTGCCGTGTGTTTTCGATCACTCGACCCAAGACTCGATCTAGAGCCACTAAATAAGCTACGCTTCAGAGTAACGACACTTAATTGCCCATATTGTGTCTTGAAATCATGGTTGCCAGTTATCAGAAGCTTCATCTGAAATAACAGGAAACGCTTCTCCGCTCTCCACAAATGTTATAACAGTTCGCAACAGCGCAAAGCAATATTACATGAGCTTCCTAACACCGAATCTTGCGCTCAGGAAGTCGCACTTTTGAATCATGACAATCGGCAGTTGCGTCTGCTTTTGCAAAAGCACCAAAATGGCGGCGCCCACGACAATATTGGGGAACAGAGTGCCGATGCTCTAAGCGCAGCTCATTTGGTGGCTCTAACTCGACCCAACGCTGGACCCAACACTCGCCCAAGAATCGTTGCCAAAAATATGGTTATGGGACCAATCAGACAGCCTGAAAAGTGTAAGATCATGGAGTAAGAGAGAAATGTGTTATTTTAAGGTGGGTTACTTGCCTTTGAAACTCGTCATTGGCTACATGGGGAGGGGAAGGAGGGATTGGGGCTAAATGTAAATATCAAGTCCGGCAGCCCTGATGTACTCCTATCAGCGAGTCTAAAATTGCTTTTCTGTGCTCGGGGCTGCCGTCTGGAAGAACCCGTTCCTTTAGGCAGGATGGTCTTTTTTGTGGCGGTAGAGCATTCAGAGCAAGTTTCCGCATGATATCGCTTTTGGGGCAATCCCAGCTGATGTGTTTGATGTCTGCCAATATTTGACAGTGATCGCATATGTCAGTTTCAGCATCTTCCCCGTTGTTGTTTTTGCGGAATTTATACTTCAAGGCCGGTGTCATGGCGGTTCCTGTGAGCAACCTTCGTAGGCATACACGCTCCCACCGATCGACGTCGATGGAAGTGGGTGTTCGTCTAGCCTGCGTAGATCGGTGAGTCTTCGAATTCTCTCTAGTCGTTCTAGGACTTTGATTTCCGATGGGTCGACGTCTTCTTCGATGTCTTCATTTACGACGGGGTGCACTGAGACTTGGTCGGGTAGGACTGCCTGTAGCTTCTCCCGTGCGGCTGCATGTGCCTCGTTGTTTCCGTGGATCCATCGTATCTTGATGCTACGGCCTTCAACTCCAAGCTGTCAGGCCGTAGCCTTGATGCTTTTAACCGTTTTGTTGCGGCTATCGTGTTTTTTCACTTCTCGTACGGCATCTTTAGAGTCGTGAAGACATAAGTGTTGATTTTATGTTTTTCTTGTTTTGCACTCTCGACCGCCGCCTTGATGGTTTGGAGTTCAGCCTCCTTGACCCTAGTGGTATTGCACAGGGAGGCGGCGACTCTTCTCTGGTCGTTTGGGCAGTAATGGGATATAGCTGTGCCTTTGTCCTCCTTGGCTGCGGCAGTGTAAATGATGACGTTAGTGTCATCTTCAAGGAGTAATTGTACCTCGTCTTCGTGTTTCCTGGCAGCGCTATTTCTTCTTTTAACTTGTGTTTTCCCTTGATTTTGTGGGGTCGGTCTTGTATCAATCACTATCTCGTCTTCCCATGGTGGAGGAGGTTTCGTAAGAACTTGTTAGACCTTGTTGTTGTATTCAAGAGCTTTCAGGATCTTTCTACTTGGTTCAATTTTTTCAAGCCTCAAGTTTTGACTAATCTTGTTTTCGTGTGCTATTTCTTCGATGGTGTTGAGTCCTCCGATCTCGTAGAGCGCTTCCACCTTGGTGCACCTGGGAAGCCCAGTGATTGCCCTCAAGGAATCCCCGTTGAGCGTTTCAAGTCCGTGCTGCTGTGCTCTGGTGAGACTGAGGTAGTTCACCACGTAAGTTGTCTTTGGTACAAGGAAAGCCTTGACCATGGCCCTGCCGACGTCTTCTTTGGCTCCCCAAGCTTTGCCGGTGGTGCGCTTGATCATATTGAGTGCCTGTTTCCACAGACTTGTGATTTGCTGGGACCAGCTTCCCGCCTTTCCGTTTTCGTCCATCGTGATACCGAGTATCCTAATGGAGGTTTGAGATTTAACTTGCTCGCCATTGATGAGGAGCTTGATCTGGTCTCCAACTTTTTCATCTCGCCCTCTGGTGTTGGATATGGCGACGTAATTTGTTTGTTTTTTTTTCGGGTGAGAGTTGTAACCCCGCCTGTTTGAGAAGTCCTGAGTTGTGTTTATTTTTCTTTTATTAAATTTTATTTACAAACTATTACTAACTACGGGTAAAAAATCAAATACTTCTCAACCGAAAAGGATAACGTCATCGAGAAGCGCTCGGAAGTTGAAGCAGTTGAAATACTTGAAGCGGTTGAAGTTTGAAACGTAGAATCTCTGGTAGACGTTACGTTTGAAGTGGAAGCAGCTGAAGCGGTTGGAGCGTTGAAACCATTGGAGCTTGATCGCTTGATGCTCGAAACGTGTTAGATTGAATGACAGAAGATGACTGTGGAGACATCTTTCAGAAATTCTAAGCCTGAAGGCAAGCAAAATGACCCTCCTATCGCTCTTCTGGTTTTGGTTGCGTCAGGTTGGTTTCAACTGCCAAGGGGACTTCGCGTACCGGCGGCTCTGCGTATCGGTGGCTGCGGCTGGCCTGGACGCAAAGCGGTAAGCAAAGCGGTTTTGACTTGTATGCAATGGCGCTATCCTACAGTCTATGATCAAGTTCATTTTTAAAGGTTCCGTGAAATGATTTTTTAACTTATTCCTCTCACAGAAAACAACAGTATAACGTTTCGCTAACTGACTTATGGAACAGGAAATCTTCCTGGATTTCTTGCTGCAAACCTGAAATCCAGTTTGCGGGCAATTGTCTGTCAACTGAATTTTAGGTTTCCAGCAAAGAATCCAGTTAGATTTTGCTTCATAATATAGTTAGCGAAAAGTTGTGCTGTTTTTTCTTTTGGTAGGGTCCTTAGCTATAATCCTGAACTCAAAAGTTAAATAAGAAATCACGTGTTCGTGACGTCTTAGGCACCGGAGGCGATGACTACAAGTTTCCACCGTGCTTTTTCAGCACACCATGGAACTTGTCATTCTTACGTGGTGGTAGGTGCCGTCATGACACTCGGTGGCCATGAACGCGAATTTAAATATTTGTCGACGGATTGATTGTTGACGAGCGCATACGTCCGAGTAATGTAGTTCTCGTGTCCGATCCATGCGCTGGGTTCGGCTGACGAGCTTGGGCACCGCGGATGCATGACGGTGAAAAGGCGGCGAGCATCCGAAGGAAAGGAGGCAAGAAACAGTCCGGTATATTTTCAAATTATTTTACCGAAAAGCAGGCTTTAGGCTTTCTATCTCGAGCACTAGTTTTATTTTTGCGCGCTAAACAATATGCAATTAGTAAAATCTCAATTTTTCCTATTCTAATATTATTTTTGGTCCCTTGAATAGAACGTTTTTGTGCAGTGCTGGAAGTGGCACGTGCTTCGTGGCGCTGGAGTACAACCGGAATTTTCGGTATTTGAGGAGACTTGTCTTAAGTCCTGTGTGATTCCAGCATGACCAAACGCTAGTGCAGTGTTTCCGTTGCTACCTTATAGATAGTTATTAAAAAAAAAAAAACATGTAAAGATATTTCACAGTGACAGGGACTTTAGTTACGTTTGCGGATAATTCAGGTAGTGTCACAATTTTGTGCTCCAATACCAAAAATGTGTTCTGTTATTACACAAAACATTAAGATCAGTTTTGCGATTTTGAGAAAAATAATCACTTTACTTTTTATGGTTCTCTAATCAATATCGCATTTTATAGCATATAAGTCGCGTTTTTTCCCTCAAAAAATTTCGTCAGTAAGTTTTATACAACGATGTGACCTATACACGTTTTTTGTTTCGTTCAATTAGGAACCTTAACTGTGCGAATTTGCCGCTTTGGTTATATATCGTTCGATTTGTTAACGAGAAGCTATGTTAAAACTGGCTCCTCTTGTGCATACAGGGCCGGCCCTAAGGGTGGGCGACCGAGGCGGTCGCCCAGGGCGCCATCAATAGGGGGGTGCCGCCGAGCCCCCCTTTTGAAATTATTTCCGTTTTTTTTTTTATTTATTTGAACACAGCGTCCTTCGTTTTTGGAACGCGGTTCTTGTCTGACGAAACGCTCGTGTTGTTAGTAAACATGTGAGTGGTAGTAACACCCACATGTTTACTAACAAGGTGATGTCATAACTAGTAGATAGGGGCGTATAAAGAAAAAAAAAGGGGGGGGGGGGCGCCACTGCCGAAGTTCGCCCAGGGCGCTTGATGATGTAAGGCCGGGCCTGTGTGCATTTATCACGATCACAATACGCATATGCGGGTTTATCAATCAGTCTTGCCGCTCGGTCCGTACAAATATATTAGTGCGACTTATATACCAACTTCTTTTGTGTAAATACCAGTTTTTAAGGAATTTAAAAAAGTCTGACTCATACAACAGAAAATGCGATCCCTATCGTTGTATCGAGCCAAAGGCCATTGGGTAGTTTGATCATTCTTTCAGTGTCAGTATGGCATCAATAACACTATGTTTTCCTGACTTCCAATGAAATACGGATAATACCAAGAAGCTGTGGAATGCCCGATCTCCAAAAGCAGTGCAGCAGGGGCAAGAAGAGTCTCGGGACTGGGGATCCCTATTGATGAGGACTCCGAAACATTTTGGACACTGCTGCTACTTGTGTGGATTTATCCGGGCGTTCCAGAACGCCTTGGCATTACAATTATTACACGCTTCTCCTGTATATCCTCATTTTGTCTCGTGGTGTGTGGATATTTATGTTAGGATCAGGGTGTAAGATAGACAGGTGGGGAAACAGCCCTTAGATACCCGTAGAAACCTACCGCAGCGCCGTGACCGGATTGTGTACTCGTCTGCTTGCGGGTACCCCCGATTTGCGACAGATGGCGCTGCGGCGAAGAGAAAAAAAATTGGAATCGAATTTGCATGGAACTCTACGGGAGAGTGCGCAAAATAAACCGGGAGCCCAACAGTCCGCCATTGAAAATCCACGAGAAACCTTCTCCGTCAGTTTAGCCGGTCGCCACCGTTCGCCCACCCGGAGTGAGAGTTCGTAATGCTCCACATAGATGGCGCCACAGAAAAAGAGAAAGCCGAGGGGGACACAATCCGGTCGCTCGTTTGGCTCTCGTTTCCCCACCTGTCTATCTTACACCCTGGTTAGGATAATGATAGAACACAGAATGGTTTACTGGAGGCCAGGTCACTGGTGCAGCCTGACCTGCGATGATGGTGCATGCCACTGCCCCATCATTGTCTTCACCCTCCTCTCAATTTACATGTTTATGGTATGTGGTGTATGTTATAAACAATTTTTTTTACAGACGAAGAGATTAATAGAAGTAACTTTTCAAACTTGGCAAAGAGAATAATTTATAAATTGCTGCCTGTTATAAAAGTGCGAGTCAAGCTGCAGAAGCTAATTGAATAGCTGAAGGAAGACAGGTAAGGAACTGAACCTAATTTCACATTGGAATTCCATTTGTAAAATTCAAGAATCTGTCAGATTGATTGACCCCTAAAAAATTTAGCTTAAATTTGTTATAAAAGCTCCAACTGGATCCATGGAAGTTTCAAGCTGTTTAGAGCCAGAGAGATATAGGCTTCTAGAATTTTCCTTGCTCTTTACAAAAGCCCAATGAAATGAATAAACTGCTCCATTTGCCTCGGTGAAATGGGGCACGAAAAAAGTTGGTAACAGCCTTGGCAAACGATATTCTGAGCAAAATGCAATGAGCAGCGGTTTTGGAAATCTTTCTATTCCTATTGTAAAATGTAGGCTATTTTTTTTTCTTTCCCCTTTCTTTATCTGAACACCGAACCGTTCAAAATTAGATAATGCCATGTGGGCCTTCCTGGTCGACTCAATTGATCGCTAAGTTTGAGAATACGTTTTGCTTTAATTCTGATATTGGTACTGCTTCTATCTTACCTCAGTACAAGCACTGTAGCAAACTCACTGTAGCCCTATAGTCACTCCCATTGTAGGATTTGCTGTGACACACCCCATCAACAAAGTGAAAAAAGAGAGATCACTGCTTACGCATCTGCATAAAGTTGAGCAAAACAATGTGAGTGAAAGGAGGAACTCCCCATTTTTATTTCATCTAAAAAAGCAAATGGGCTCAAGTAAGTTTTTTGCAACCTGTCTGTGTAGCATAATGAGAAAATATGAAACTAATCTGGAAGAAACAGTGGGGCTGTTCTCAAATTAAGTTATTCAACTAAATGTACTTTGTAAAAGTCTTGGTTGCTTCTTAAAGGTATATGTATACAATATATCATACACACTGATGGTCTATTTGGTTTATTGCTGGCATAATGTCTTTAGTTACACTGCACGGCCTTATTCATCACTACAATATAGTGAGCATATCACTTACCTATTTGGCACTAGCACCCAGGATTTTAATTTCAATTACTCCCATACCATAAAATACATTCCACTCGATGTATTCTTGCAGAGAACTTTGTCCTTCGAACTTTATTAAATCTTTTTGGTGTATATTTTAGGTTACACACCATAACATAAGATTATGACAATGGTATTGCAGTTCCTGGAAGGCTGTGGTTGAGTTTTCCTAAGCTGCACCAACTGTGGAACGTCTGCTTAACAAAAATATGAAATGTCCCAGGCAAAGGAGGGTCTTCATCACTGGAAATACCACTACTGAAGTTACTGAGCTGTACCTGGCCCTCTACATTCCGAAACTGGTAATTTCAACAATTTACCTCTAAATCTTGATAACAATATTTTTATTAATGCACAAAACAGTTGAAATATAGCTCAAATGTTTTTATAGTTTCGAGTTCCTCTCTGACTGGGGTCAATAGACTTGCAACAGTACACATCACAAAAAAGAAGGAGGGGCTTACAGGCGATTTAATTAAATTGTAGACGACAAAAACCGGCTAGGGCACCAACGAGACTAATAACACTGCCTAAATTCAGTTAACAGACATGTTAGCTGTGTTTGAAATTTTTTACTTGCGACACTTATTTGCACTTTGCCTGGGTTTGAGATGTGTTTATGCCAGGAACATATGTAGACGAGGTTGGAGAGTGCGTCATAAGGAGGGGGGAAAGGGGGGAGGGGCGCAGGTGGAAAGTATTCTGTTTTACTGGCCTCCCTAATTTTCTGCTGCCACACCTAAGGTATTTGTCTCCCCCTCCCACTTCCACATCCCCTAGTTGAAGTCGTGGACTCTAAAGGATACCTCCACGAGAAAGAAATCTGAAGCTTTTCAAGTTTCTTTTTGTATTCTCCTGTGCAAGGTAGTTGAAGGGTGGTCACACAGCAAAACCATGCTTGGTAATGTGCCATATTTAAAGTTAAACGTAAAAAGAAAAAAAAAATGTGGGCACTTTTTTTTTAGAAGTTGAAATTGCCAATGTTTCAAACCGTCTCATAATACTGCTGTAAGGGGTTTGTAAGCAGTTTTATATTACTAAGGTCATCGAAGCTAGAACTTAATGGCCTTTCCTGCTAGAAAGCGTTTAGTTTTTTTTACAGTAAAGTATAACTTCGTTTCTGGTCACTCCAAATTAAAAATAATGCAGTGTTTCGATAATCAGACCAGGAATAATTTTCCTTCCAGCTGCAGCAAGAGCTCAATCTCCTAAAGGGAACCAATTGCAGTTTTATTGGAGAAAGAAAGACAAAGGGTGACCTGCTTGAACCGATAGAGAATATATCCCTTTGCCGCTGTGCATTCAACCACTGAAGGGATTCGAATAAACTTACACAGAATTGCAACTTTCAAGTTGCAAGTTGCAAGCACAGAGCCACAATGTAGGAATGTTTTTCTGGTGCTTAAAACAGGCCAAGTGTACAAATGCCTGGCTAGAATTTTTGTGCTGTATTTATTACTTTAGCAGGTGATAATCAGTTTTCCAGATCGAACCAAATGAATGTTATTTAACAACATTATATTGTTATGAAGTAGGATAACTAATTTTGAAAGAGGTAGATGAAATCCTTATTTTGAGCACGACAATCTAAAAATTGATCAAGAACTACGATGACATTTTATGTAATTATTTACCAAGAAGGGGTTGCAAAGCCGAGACCTGCCATTTGTACTCGAGAGAGAAGTTGCCAGTAAGCATCAAAATGTCAGGCTTGGCTAAAAGTTTGCCTCTTTAGGGCCTGTGAAAAGGCCTTGGAAAAGGTGAAGCCACTCGAGTAAACATTATCTTTGGCTTGGCTGTGCACTGGATCGACAATCCATACTTGTACATGTTATAAAAATGTTACGTTGTGTGTTTCGGTATTGTACTATTGAGCCGCCCGTGAAGGTGCTTTAGATGCTTAACGTTTAGGGCACCTTTTTTGTGTTTTTAGAGGGGTCTCACGGTGGACATCTTCAAAGTTTTGGTCTTTATTATTTTTTTTTATAAACAAGAATACTGACAAGGGTGACTATTTTCTAACAACTTTTCGTAGGTCTCTAACAAAGAAGGTTACAGTTTAGCGATATTGTTTAAGTAGGACAATAAATATATACATTTTGCCATGCAGTGACGTCAAAAAATCGGGTGCAATCGCACCGCATCCACCCCCCGCCCCCCCCGCCCCCCCCCCCCCCCCCCTCCCCGCTCCCCCAGGCATTTCATAGATTCCTAGCAAACGATTCGGAGGTATTGGAGGGAAATCCCCTTCCTGTCGAATACTTAGGATGTTTCTTTTGAAAAGGATGTGTGACTAACTTTTCCTTCAAACAGCTTTTAGCTTCCCTGGCAACTAGCATGCCACGTGTTAAGATTATGATGTATTGACTGGAATAGTAACATATACAAATATTAGTTATTAGCTCAGTAAATCCACGTATGCGCATTTGGTTTTCAGCTTCTTGCAAAAATTAAATATCAAGATTCAGCCAGTGTTGAGAAGTGTTATGATACAAATGTATGGTAATAATATTTCAGAAATACTTTTCGTATTTATATTTCTGTATCGCGATACAGTTTTTCAATTAGTAGCTGTGTTTCAGTATCGGAATACATTTTTGGTGTATTCGTGTTATCTCGATGCAATTCCCGGCCAATGTATCTCGTTACAATATTCGAGAAATCAGTGACCCCCAAGCAAAAGCTAAAAATACTGTTTTCTTCCTTCTTTTGTGCTTCAGGGGGGTAGAAAGTAAAGTAAATGGGACCTGCGGTCTTTGTTATCAAGCCGACTAAGTTTTGTTTCGAACATTATGATCCGGACATTCGTGACTCTCTTCCCTATTTTTTAAAGATAACATATGTCTTCCGGAGTGCCTCAATTGGGGTAACTATTTTTTTAAATTAAAACGTTGAAGTCACTGTGTGTACAAGTGTTACAACTGCACATTGCTCTCTCAGTCGTATTTACCAGGCCGAGAAAAAGATTTCCTCCCTCAGATCATCAGATAAAAGAACGTAATTTCATTCCATGGCGACGTCTTGAAGTGACCGCAAAAAAGGTACCAACATGAGACTAGAGGATGCTGAACTTTCGGGGATATTTTCGTAGATATAAAACGAATTTAGGAGTTCTTGTAATATTGCTTCGAAGGGGTGCAATGTATGTAAAGGAAAACTGCAGTGCACTATGGATGGAAAGTATTTTCAACGTACTGAAGAATGGCTTAGTTCTAATAATTTCTGGCTCGAGAACGCTCAAGTTCTTCAACTTCCATCTTTACTTCACGGTTAGTAGGAGTTTTTGTTTTCACTGGATGAAAACAAAAACCACTAAATCAATAATATTTAGAAATAATTTGAACGCGTAGGAAGCGTAGTAGTGCGCTAAAGGTACCACTAGTCCTGCAGGTACAAGGCTGGAGCAATGATAATAGACGGAAAATTCGCGCGGGGGCCTTATTGTAGCGGTAGCCTTGCTTCTGCTGCACGAGCGGTAACTGTAGCGCACTGCAGCGCTTCTGACGCGCTCGAAGTATTTTTTTTTTAGAATGACTGATTTAGTGGTTTTCGATGACGCACAATAGGTGTCTAATTGGAAGCATATTGTAGAAAACACGTCAAGCGACTCCGATGTCTCGGATGGAATGTCTTTTATTCACGCGCGCTCGCGACCACACCAGCGTTTGTGCATGGCGAATGGCGATGGTACTGCGAGCTAAACGAGGAAATAAAAAAAAAAAAAAACGAACTGGGCCCCCACGAGGCCCCCCACACATATGTCTATTTTCGCTAATTAAAAAAGTTAACTAACACATTTTACTGAATTTTTCGAGTGATTGTTACAATTGGCCGCAATACAATATATTATTATTATTATTATTATTATTATTATTATTATTATTATTATGTGATAATTATTTTGATATCTTTGCAACCTCGGTTTAGTCACACAAGCCATTGAAGGCTTTGACGAACCTGCGTTGTTTTGTGGATATGCTCCTCCATCACAAATAAATTATGAATTATGAATTATGAATTGTGAATTATGAATTATTATTATTATTATTATTATTGTTAGACCCTTATACTATGTCCCTTTGGCCGTATAACTTACCTGCAGAAACCACAGAAGTGCAGATTGCGCGGCCTTTTTTAAACAAATCTGTTAAGCTTTGAAAAAAAAAAAAAAAAACTGAAGTTCTGCCATTTCGCTTAGGGCGTATGTTTATGTTTATTGAAGTTTAGCATGTTTCACGCAACAGTAAAAAACGCCGTCACAAATAAAACACGGCACTTGTTTTTGCTTATATTGGAACAAACGGGGTAGACTCAGATAAAAGATTAAAAAGCAGATGAGCTGTGCCCCCGTTGCCCTGTCCCATCGGGACAAGTCGACCGCATACATTGTCCAGCAAATGCCATAATATGAAATGTTCGCGATGTTAAGAACGTCTAGAAATATATGGCATCCTTATAAAACGAACTTAAACAAATTGACTCTCCACGTGGCAATAATGAGAGGCCAAAACTATACGTTTTGTATGTAAACAAAAGAGAAAGAAAAAATATCAAACACTGAGTTCTTTGTTTTAGCTTGGAAATGACAGAGGGTTTCATAATGTTTAGCACCCGACAAAGATGTATCTCAGTGAGCGAAACGCATCACTCTAAGAATTCGGGTGACTACAGCTACCTTCTGATCGTCAATTATATTATAACGTTCCGCGCTGCCCCTATTGTCACCCTTTGAAGTGTGCGAGATCCTTTTTTTTTTTTTTTGAACGTTGAAGTTAGGTAATTAAAATCGACAATCGTGCAGTCATCTACGTCTTTGAACTATGGTTTTTCGTTGTTTCCTTCGTCCACGTCCATTTCTGCGTCTGAGGCTGTTTCGTCACTCAGGGAAACTCCCGACCACTATTGAGCCGCTCCAACGGGTTTTTCTTTCTGACGAAAGTAAAACGAAACCATTACGAGGTCACACGGGACTTCTATCGATTTCGCTAATCTGTGCGTTTCCAAATCTGTGTCCTCTCTTTGTCTTGCTCTCGACCGCCGATGAATCTTTGTATTTTCAACACGCACATATCTTTGAGGCGTATCGGCCTGCATTGTGGCGAAATTTCACAGTTTAACTTCTTTCCTGCACGAACGCTATATTAAAACACTTTATAAGAAAGAATTGTGAATTACCGTATTTTCCGGGCTATAGTCCGCGGACTATACATGTTTAAAAGTTGAAATTTCTGTCTGTGCGGACTATCTACGCGTGCGGACTATACAGGAATTATGTTGTTCAATATCGTTGATTATGACGAGACGGGACGGATTTTGTGAATAAAAGAGTATGTTATTGATAATTTATGTGTATCATAGGCTTTTTTGTGAGCTAAGAAAAACATACGTATGTCAAGGTGTGCCACGTATGAGAAGAATTTCGTGTCGACTAAGCACCAGGTGCGGACTATGCACTCGGTGCGGACTATCTAAGCAAAAACTCATTTTTGACCCCAAATTTGCCTCTGCGGACTATATACCGGGTGCGGACTATAGTCCGGAAAATACGGTAAGTTGATTTGATTGACTTAAGTATTGGGGTTACATATTAATTCGTGTCAGCGCACAGCGTTTCATACCGCCGCGTTACAGGCCTCTGCCACTAGGTTTGAAACATTATAAAAAGAGTGCTGGCAAGATGTTAAAGGGACCATGAAGGCAGTTTCGAAGTTTTATTCGACGATTGAAATGGATGTCAGGCACGTCTCAGATACCGTTGACCAAGTTCTAGCCCGAACAGAAGTTTAGGTGCCGCACCAATCGAGCAAACAGGCGCGGTAATAATAGCGCCGGCAACGATGCCTGAGATCCCACCGAGGCGGCGGCAGAAAGGTGAACTAAAGTGCTCCGTCGAAGCGTGACGACAACGGGCTCCTCGTCTGGCGATTGGTTCAAACGATAGACGCGCTCTTGGTTTCGATTTCGCTGGTGAGATGCGATGAAAAAAGTTTATTTGAACGTTGGATAATATTTTGAAGTTGCAGTTGGGAATTAGTAGGTTTCCTACCGTGTATAAAAGCATAATCTGAAGCGATCCCTCCGTTTGTCACTGGTTGAACGCATCCCGCACTGCTACCTCGGGCGCGAAACAAGCATCAAGCATCCGTGAACAAAAAAAAAAGAAAAAAAAAGAAAAAAGAAAAAAAAAAAAGAGGTACGAGCGCCGGGGGCGGCGGACTTTTGGTTTTGGTTTCGTGCGTCGTCTCGTGTTCGCTCTGCGAACTGGTGTCTCACCAATCATGCCGCGTCTATGTGCAGTAGTAGGTTGCGCGAAAGGTCGGCTAAAGACGTGCGGTCGATCGGGCGACGTTAGTTTGCATATACTGCCGACCGATGCAGCAATGCTGCATAGGTCGCCAATCCAGAGTTCTGCGCCCTTAGCAGCATCTTCCGTTCAGTCGGCGTGATGTCGCTGAACGGGAGCTCAAACTCGTTTGCGAGCGCGGCTTTGTCGTCCATTTCTTCCAGGTTTTCTTCACAGACCGCCGTGCACTAGAGCGAACCACGGGAACCACCCTGAGTGTGCACTAAATCCTACCGATGCCGACAGTGCTCCCTGACGTCACTTCTCTTTCCAGGGGCGAAAAAGGGAAGAAATCTGAATGTTTGTTTCGGGTACGCAAATTTATTTGCAAGTACAGAAATAAGAGTCACAACGTTCTAGAAAAAATTCTGTGGCATGCCAGGACCCCAACCTTTCCGAAAATACCTTCTTAAAAAAAAAAAAATTAAATTGCCTTTATGGTCTCTTTAAAACACAGCAGCGATTCAGCAAAAATTTATCCTGTCCGAATTCGAACATCATTTCACCATGAGAACTACAGTAAGTTCTTCAATCGACCGAATCGATGAAAATAAAAATTCTACGCTTTGATATTTTAGGCGAAATTCGATCGGACCTCTCTGCCCGCTATAATCCCATAGTTTCGACACTATCAGTTTGACCCCTACTTCGTGACGTGACAACGCGTGAACCGCTAGTTTTATGACAGGAGTGGGACCTCGCTGAATGGTTGTTGGAGTGAAATAGCGGCTGTGCCATTGAGTGGGTTAGTTTTACAGAGCCACACGAGTGGTGTCATTGCATCACGGCTCAATGAGTTCGTCATTAAGAGATTGATGGATACACGAACAGAAGAAAGGTGCAGAATTGCGGCGCATTCACTGTGCGTGACCGCTTTAGCTGGTGACAGAAAACGCACAAAGACGTCGAACGCCATGACGATGCACTTTTGGCGCTGTTTGATTGGTTTCATGTGGTCGTAGTGCCGACCGTGTGCAACGATGTTCGCTTACTGGCACCGGTGAAACCCAAGCGTAGTCGCGCGCAGCGCCACCGACCAGGGGCCCTAATCTGGACACTTGGCGAGAAAGACGGCGAGAAATCTGACGGCTCCGATTGGCCGGCGCCAAAGTCAAGTGCGGCTTCGGCCAATCACAGCCGCCAGATTTCTCGCCGACTTTTTCGCCAAGTGTCCAGATTAGGGCCCCAAGAAACTCCTTTGTTCCGCGAGCGTCTTTCTTTTTTCTTTTTCTTCACTCTACCTCTTGCAAAAATTGATGACGTAGCTGGGGGTCCAGAATCAGGAGGAAAGACATAATTCCCCCTTTTTCATTTCTCGCAGTTGTCTCTGATCGTCTTCTGCCTCGTCATCGCCTCTGCTCTGGCAATCCACTTAGGCCACGGAGGATTCGGCCACGGTTTCGGCGGTGGCTTTGGCCGTGGTTTCGGCGGCTACGGCGGAGGATACCAGTACGGAAACGTCTACGGAGGATTCAACCGCGGATTCGGGAGCTATGGCGGCGGCTTCTACGGATAAACTATGCCACGCGTCGCCCACTGCCCAATAAGTCATTATTTCACCATCAATAAACCCCCAAGCTATGACCGCTACTGCACCTTCTCTCTGATTATTTTCCCGACAAGAATGGCTCCCGCCGTTACTACGGAGATTGGTAAACACAGATCTGAAGCATATACTGAATAAATGCGGTTGCAACTGATAAAAAGGGCCGTAGTCTATGTGAGCGCAAGAAACGCAGTGCGTGTTCTGTCCCGAGCATCTCATTATGGCTCCGCAGCCAATCAGATTGTGGTATCAGCCGATATGGACGACAAAGAACCATTCACGAAGCTTGAACATGACACGCCACGCCCTGCATTTTTTTAGCCGCCAATTACTTGAGAGAGTGCTTCTTGTGAAATGACTGTTTTTTTTTTTAATGTTACAGTTAAACAGTTACACTATAGTGCCGGGTGCGTGGCTTAAATTATATTCGCGAGCACTTCTCAGTTTTTTATTCGTTATTCAGCCTTCTTATTGTTCAACCCAATAATCTCGATGGCGGCAGAACGTGTTGGGGACCCCGAAATGTTTTAATGAGCCCATGTCCTCCTAAGCCTAATATTGTCATAACAATAAATGCCATTGTGGGTGCTTATAGCATCTATTTCTGCGAAAAGAAATCTTGTCGACAAGAAAGAAAATATTCTATTCCTTGCTGACAAGTGTTTTTCACTTATATGAATCCCAGAAGCGTCCACAATGTCAGTTGTTGTTTTTACAATATTAGGCCTAAGGCTCGACTCTATGGGGCGAATATGCTGCTAAAAATAGACGAATTTCGCCCCGCGGCTTTTGCCTTGCGCGTGGCATCAGCACAGTGGCTGCTACGTCGCGCGCAGAGCGAGCGTACCGTTGGGCATAGGTCGTCAGCTATTCGTCGCACAATTCGCTCCATGGAGTTCAGCCTTTACGTGGACGTGGGCTCATACAAAAATTCCGTCTTCCTCAATTATTTTCTGACCCAGATAACGTCGCGTTTTCAAACTTTCGCGTTCCATCCCAACCACTAGCGTCGCATTATCACGGAGTTTGAGATTTCTGCGATTCATAGTTTTTTTTACCCGGGTCGAAGAACACGGTTCTCTTTTCTCGGGAGTACCCTGTATATTTCTTTCACGGGATAAATGAAAGACTCCTGATTGCAACCATATATGCCTTTCTTTTTGTCGTTGTAAGTTTGAACCTTAATTGAGCAAGGTGCGGGCCGTATCAGCATTCCCGACAATGGAGGAACGGAAGAGTATCCGCCGATGGAGTGCAGTTCTGGTATTCCGAAGACGGTCTGATGCGTGGAGGCAGCGGTCCGCGGCTGCAGTTACTCTGAGAGCCAGTTTGATTTACGTGTGGTATCATATTATTTTTTTGGGGGGGATGACATTGCTTGTTTTGTTTTATGTGGCCCCACACTGCGTGGTTGTAGTTGTTTTGGCTTTTGTATAAGCAGCCGGCGATTCAAGTAATGTAAAAATGTGACACCTGTAACATTTGCTCAAATCTTTAAAGGGTACTTCAACGAAATTTGAAATATACCCGTCGTGTTCAGAAATAGGCTGAATATGATCCAAAATATTCGTAAATGACAATCGCATGTTTGTTAGTTGAGCCTGATGGAAGTATTTTTCGCCATAAACGGCCCACGCTGGCAGGCGCTCGGACAGCAACCAGCGGAGGGCACGTGACATCCGGCTTATTGTAATGTATACGCTGCGGCGAGGGTGACGTCGACAGGATGCCCTAATAGACCTACAATACCACCATTAAGATGTATTGTATGAGACAGGCTAAGACGGAAGGCTTCCCTGCGTTGTTCCAGAAAGAGGGCGGAGTTTATATCAAACCTAGGTTTAATGGGTACAACAATTCAAATGCGACTTTGGAAAATAAAATGTACCGAGTTGTTTAAGAGGCCTAAAGAACCCAAATCCCATATAAATCCTGCTTATTCTAACTATGCGTGTTCTAACTAACCAAAGCTTTGTGCATGACCAAAGTAACGAAAACCATTACTTTCTAAAGATGACACCGTAGGTCTCAGCCTGAAAAAGCTGTTAGTTACCGATAAAGTCGGTAGGGCATTTCCAACGGGTCATTTTTTATGTGCACACACCTTAGAATTTTAGACAAAGTTGGTTTGTGAAACGCGCATAGCCTAAGAATTGCTAATGTTGGAATTAAGGAGTAACGTATTACTAAAACCCCTGCTTACATCTTTATTCGATAATATTAAATAAATTCGGAAGGACAGAAACATTGAGACAGTCAACTATTGCACGATAAGTTACGTAATCGTCGGTGAATATGGGGATTCATGAAAATGCGCACCCAATAAATCATTATTACAAATTAAAAAAAAAGTGAAAAAAAGATTACGCAAGAGAGCACATTGCGGTGCCCCAGACTTGATAGAGGCAAGTGAATAACGATAACAATCCCTGGAGAAGGGAAACAAGGCAAACGAAGGGCAAACACAAATCTCTAAACACAGCTAAGTGACTGGTGCACGACCGAAAAAACCCGCCTGGTCCTGGTATCGAGAAAGGAACCTTTCCATTTCCAGTGGAGTGGTTTACCAACTAAGCTAACCAGGAGTTAGACATCAGTAGAGCAAACAAATTTTATCAGCTGCCACCAGTCTAACACCAACAAGGGCTAACGGTACTGTAATCGAACCAAGGACCTTTCTATTTCCAGTGGAGCCTTCTACCAACTGAGCTAACCAGGAGTTAGACGTTAGTAGAGCAAACGGGTTTTATCAGTTGCCGCCAGTCTAACACCAATTAGGATGACCGGCTCGCTTGCACCTTTGCATTAATTGCACTGACATCATAACCTTAAAAGGCAGGCCTTCCACCTTCGTTGGTGTTAGACTGGTGGCAGTTGATAAAACCCGTTTGCTCAACTGACGTCTAACTCCAGGTTAGCTCAGTTGGTAGAGCGCTGTACTGGAAATGGAGAGCTCCCTGGTTCCATACCAGGACCAGGCGGGTTTTTTCGGTCACGCGCCGGTCACCTAGCTGTGTTTGGAGATTTGTGTTCCCCATTCTTTCCCTTCTCCAGGGATTATTATCGTTACTCTTGTCCAGCTCGCCTGCATCTTTGCATTAATTGCATTAACATCCTATCCTTAAAAGGCGGCCGCCCGTTCACCCTTGTTGGTGTTAGACTGGTGGCAGTCCATAAAGCCCGTTGCTCTACTGAAGTCTCTCTCCTGGTTGATTCAGTTGGTAGAGCGCGCCAGTTTAAATGGAGATGTCCCTAGTTTGATGCCAGGACCAGGCGGGGTTTTTCGGTCGCGCACCAGTCACCTAGCTGTTTTTCGAGATCTGTGCTTGCCCTTTGTCCTCCTTGTTTCCCTTTCTCCGGGAATTATTATCGCTGCCCTTGTCCAGCTCGCTTGCACCTTTGCAAACTAATCGAGCTCGTAATTCAATCCACCCGACAAGTTTAGTGGCTATGTGTCTTCTAAGCTTGGTGGGAGAGATATGATTACTAATTTTGTCGAATGCTCTTGAGAGGACTAGAAAAATACAGGCCACCTGGAAACGACCACGAGGAAAGAAATTATTGGGGTTTTACTACGTGAAGCGTCGATATTTCTTTGTGGACATTTCGTGCCATTATTAAAAACTCTACTTTTATCGGTCATTTTCTAAAAATAACGCAAACCAAAAGAATTGGAAGTGCTTCCAGACGGTACATAAAGTTACCTTTGTTAACGTTCGCTTTTTTGTGACACAGAAGGAGATATATCGAGGGGAGTAGTTTAATAATCAGTTACACAAACAGCAGTGACGATCGTGTCCCCTTCAAAGTGGTTAGCTGGACGCAGAAACAGTAGCATAACCCTTAAATATACATTGAAACATGAGCAAGATCTCGAATGATTCTAACATAGTTTTGTTCATATATATGAGCACCAATAGAATCCCAGAGAATTAAACTTCGCAAGAGAGTCCAACGTGCTATAAAAGAGGAAAGAAACTAAGGGGGAGCGAATGACGTAATGGACATCGGCCAATGCGAGGTCATACGTGACTGCCAGCCTCTGACTACATCCCTCTTCATATTCAATCGCTTTATATTCTGCGTGCCCCATCTCAAGCGCATAAGCCAGGTGCATGATGGATGCAAGTGACGACTTTGGTAAAAATCTTAAAGCTAGAGGATTTTCCCGGCTAGCTCAAGAACTTATTTAGGTTTTATGTATCTTATTCCAATCGCTAATTAGTGCTGGAAGTCGATTAAATATTTTAACACAATTATTCGCCACCCTTTAATCAATTAATGAATCGGTTAATCCGTTTCGCTCAATCCCATGCATAATATTTTTTTTTTAAATAGTCAAAATTAAATTTATTTCCTTCACTAAATATGTGATAAACGGCGAAAAATTTCGGGTTTTAAATCAGCCTTGAACTGTAATTGAGAACAGTCAAGTCACTTACGCTCGCAAATTATTACTTCAACCGCAGAGGCAAAGAGGTTCGTTGACACTCTCGGGTAATAGCGAACTATCTTGCTTTTTCACAAGAGCCTCTGCTGCACTATAAGGGAGTCACGCACGGCGTTGAAGTGGCCTGGACAGGTACAACCCTCTGCACTTTTTTGGAGCAACAAATCCCGTCCCTACAGTTTACTTTAGGTTAAAATTTCTCCTAAAGTTTACCACCATACGAGTGTACTCGCGTTCACGCCTGCGGAATGAAAGCGTTCATTTTTTTATTTTATTGCTAGTCACAATTAAAGCGGTTAACCGGTAAAAAAATCGCGGTTAAATCATTTATCGATTAATCGATAGGTTCTGTCATGTCTGTTTGTGAACTTTACACCGCGATGCGAGGGGGGTACACGCGTCAAGTACCCGGGTTTCGAAGCATAAACACAGGACAGAAGCTCTGAGTGCAAGCAGAATGTTTGGAAGCATTTGAGAGAACCAAATTTCCTTCCCTCAAATTTTCTGAATTGTTTTAGAAAGAAGACATCTGCTTCTTAACCTTCAAAACAATACCAAATAAAAGTTTGTGACATACGCATCACTGACCTTATTATTTGTATGCTAGATGTATGTAATAACTCAATGTTCTGAACGAGGATGAACCGAAGCATAGATGTAATTTCATTTTATTTTATTTTATTTATTTGGCTCAGGAGAGTATAGAGAACAGAAAAAAAGGGGGGGGGGGCGGAGGCCCATACCGGATGGTCTGCAAACGCCCACCATTACCGTGCACCCGATCGCGACGTGGAAACTTGGCAAGGACGCTACGTTTCACAGATGAATACGTACTGCTTCGAAGGCGTCATTTCAGTACACGGACGATTTATTAACGCCAGCAAGGATACGGTTAAAATCGGGCGAAGACGCTCACTGTGTTGGCGGTTCGCTCATGCCCGTCCCACACAGCATTGATACATTGATAAAGAATTCGGTGACTACTGCATTTTAATGTCACTCCACGGAAACCACTGCGAAGAAAAGTCGATGCCGTCACGATGTTGAAACACAACCTGAGGCAAACAAAGCAGACGACGTCCGTTAAAAAGTTCAATATGGCCTTACGCCCATATTAAACTTTTCGATAGCAATACCATCGCTGGATTCTCACACTGCCGCGCGGAACCTATTGCGAATAAAAGTGGACGCGGTTACGACTTAGCGACGTAAGCTCGAGTAAGTGTAAAACCACGCCAAAGAGCAAGATAATTGCCGCAAGAAGCTGGAGTCGTAGAAAATCTGCCCGGCAGCCATGCTGAAAATATTCGTTTGCAAGAACAAGATTGGTTCATGCAGGTTGTGACGTTACGGAAACGATGGTACACGATTGGTGGCGGAAGAGAAGGTTCCACTTGAGGGGCCATTTTCCGCTACCTTCTTAACTTGTAACCGACTATAGTAAAGAATCTGACTGTTCTCTCTCTCTCTCTCTCTTTATATATATATATATCGGCACGAAAACCGTAAAGCTCTTGCGGGCTGTGTGACGACACCGGTGGTGGCTTTCGCCAGTCGCATTCGGAGTTGAATATATTTCGTCTTTCACGGACCCGCAACGGCCGGGCGGCTTTAATCCCCTCCATCCCGTCGCATTGTAACATTGCCATGCGGCACTCGAGGCACGGATCTCGCGGTGACTCGCGTTCGAATCTGTATGCAGTATAAGCAGTGTGACCCCGGCTAGGGTGCCCTAACCCCGGCTTTAAGGATGTACTGCCCACATACACAAAAAATTTGAACAAATAAGTTTACACATAAAATATTTTACTGTATTATTTTCGCCTCGTAGTCGCTCTGAATGACAGTCATTTAGCATGCTAAACTTCCTTACCGTGGTAGACAACAGTGCTGCCTCTTAAAATCTAAGGCCGAGGCTACATCCACGCGCGGGGACGTAGCCAAGTCGGGAGGATATAAGGCTCCATCCACGCAAAAGGTCACGTGACTTATAATTTAAGGACATAATTTGTTTTTATTTACATATTATGCTTTCTTACAAGTAAATATAGTATCTAAAGATAAAGAGGTTACATTTTATTGTTTCTTTAAGGTTAATATATCACGTG